>NC_079192.1:193530893-193615893 GCF_029499605.1 Hyla sarda | reverse complement strand
GTTACCTTAAACCCTAAAAGGTGCCTTGTCTTCAACCTCTTTCAATTCCCTACTAAAGAAAATTCAGGATTTTCTGCTACCTCTGTATGAAACAAATGTGAAGGATCTGAGCTGCACCATGAGCAGAAGGTCTTCAAAATCTTGATATAGAAGACATTAGTGTTTCCTGGCAAAAAGTCAAGCTGACAAATGAAAATTTTCTAGACCTCGATATAGAATGTCTGTCCTGCAAGGAAAAAGAAGGGGCTCTCTATGTTCAGTTTGTTTATGAAGCCAAACCAGCATCTCTTTGGCCATAGTGGAGTAACTAGGATTTGAAGAGAGGCCTCGCTCTGGAGATTATGCAACACTCTGAAGTAGAGGAATTGGAGGAAAGTCATATGGAAGTTGGGCGGTATGAGCAAAAACGTGTATCACGGTATTTTTGTAAGTGATGGTGGTTCCACGGTATTTAACGGTATTGACCCCCCCCCCCCCCCCCATGTGTCCTGGGTGCTGCTTCTCTTCCAACACCCCCCTGAAATGAATTTAATGAATTATCAGCTGCGCTGTCCCCACATCATGTCACCCGCAAGCGCTTCTCTGCTCATCCTCCTATGAGTTGCGGGCCGCCGGCACTAGAAATATGTACTGTACTACAAATAACGTTTCCCGGGCTGCAAAAATACACAAAATAAACTTTAACTAACCTGCCTACGTTCCCCCATTGCTCTGGTACTGTCTTCACTGTTCTGTGCTGCAGTCCTCTTGCTGTTTCCTTGGGACAGGAAGGTCATCGCTGGAGCCGGTGAAGCCAGCCAGCTCCTTACATGACAGTGGGCTCAGCCTATCGCCGGCCGAAGCGGGACATCACTGCGGCCGGTGATAGGCTGACGGCTCTGTGACGTTCCCATCCCCAGGACCGCAGCGGAGGGACCGTGAGGCCGGTAACGGGGAACGTCAGAAGGTGAGTTACAAAGTTTATTTTGTTTATTTTTGCAGCCCGGGCAACGTTATTTGTAGTACAGTACAGATTACTAGCGCCGGCGGCCCACAACTCATAGGAGGATGAGTAGAGAAGCCCTTGCGGGTGACATGATGTGGGGACAGCGCAGCTGACAATTCATTGGGGGGGGGCAGAAGAAAAGCAGAACAGCGCTCGCGGGTGACATATGATTAGTTACCCGATGTGGGGACAGCACGCTACAGTCGAGGGGGGCCCAACCGGTATTGCGGTATGGGCAAACTTCATATCGTGCAGGACAAAAATTTCGATATTTGGTATGAACCGGTAAACCGCCCAGCATAGTCTGGGATCCATCCAACAAAGAGCCACAGTCATGCGAGCCATGAAATAAGATTCTCTAAGTAGAACACGAACAGGATGGGACCAGACTGCCTCATCAAGGACCCCAAACAAGCAAATGAGATGATAGCGGGGGGGGCAAGAGGCTGGATTAATGTGGCCAAAAGCTGCAGGACTTCCATCCAAAACTGAACAATATACATACATTCCCACATATGGTGCCAGAAGTCAACTCTGGGTGCATGGCAATGATGAACTCCCCATCTTTTTGTTTTTAAATAGAAAGAGACATCTCGTCTGCTTAGATATTCGGCCTGGCGATTTTGAAAGTCTTTCAAGTGGACTGCCAAGATAGAGAGGCTCAGAAATAAAAGAGAATAAAAACGAGAAACAGGGGGCGCTCCCTTTGTAACAGGTAAAAGATCTATAGAGCCCTCCACCGCACCTGGGTGAAATTACTCACCCGTTGGTGCAAGTCTCTGTGGAGAATCGGTGGGTTGAGGTATAAGTAAGCTGCTGCACTCAGATCGGAACTGGACTCTTAGCAGGAAGAGCCAGTATTTACGACATGAAAATCTCAAAGAGAGGCAAAAGCGGTCTTATGAGGCTCTGCTTAGGAGATCACAAAACGGAGAGACTCAAGCCAGCACAGGACAAGTGGTTTTTATTTGCAAGAAGGACAACGCGTTTCGGCACATACAAAGTGCCTTCCTCAGGTCCAAATGTCTTAACAGCACTCATCAATTGCTGAAGGGTGCAAGAGATACTGGTAAGGATTCCTGTGTGTTGCGGCGCTGGCGTGGTCTGACGCCATGTATTGTTGTCGCGCGCTTTAAGTACTGTATGGGAGCCGGCACATCACTTCCGGCTAGTGCTGGGTCGCTCTTCTGGTCAGCGCCATGTCTCTCAGACCTTCGGGCTTCGCTTTTGCCTCTCTGAGATTTTCGTGAAGATAGAGAGGCCACATGCTTTTCCATCCTGGAAAACATTTAGAGAGCTAGTTTTTGAAGATTTCCCGGCCTGAAAGACCCTGATGACGTAGCAATGGTACCATGGTTATGTTAACCTGAATAAACCAGGATGTGAGCCTAGTGGATGATTGTTCCTGCTACATTCAGAGTCTGCCATACGGCATAAAGTTCTCTGTAATATGAAGAGAACTAAACCATTTACCAGATTCCCTGATAATTCTGGCAAAATCCAAATCCTTCCCAGTCTCTGTTGCTCACATCTGTAGTGACCAAAATGCAACCCAAGCAACGTACACACATACACCCCTTTCCTAGCAATCCCAGTCTAGGAGCTGCAAGGAGATCTTTCTGCCATGCCCCATAGAAACAGAAAAAATAAACGTATCCTTTCCTGGTCCTATAGGATATGGCGTCAGCCCCCTCTGTATTGTCATGGAGGATGATTGTCTAGGAAGGAGTTAAGAAACAATACTTCACACAAAATAAAACTAGGAAAATTAATTATGTTACTGATATAATATGAAGGAAAAAAGATTAATAAAAAAATAAGAGACGGCACATCAATAAGCCATAAACTTTGCCAAAACTGCAAAAGGTCACATTTTCATAAATGCTGTAAATAAAGCTCTACAGAAGGAGATCAAACTAATTACACATTCAGCATGGAAAGTACAGATGCCTCTTGGATAATCTGAGTGCTTGCCTTCTGCGTGGTTACACAGAAGAACATATGGGGAATAAAAAGCAATGGAAAACATTAAATTGTGAGCCTGATGTGTCAGATTGTAAAAAAAAAAACTCAGCAGCTGCAAATACCAAATATTAAGAAAGAGCATCTCTGAAACAATGAGTAGTTTGGCAAACAATTCTACACAAGAGCTCCCAGGTCCTCCAAATCCCAAGACTCCTCTCTTATAGAAAGTGAGAGGCTTCTCTATTGCTCATGTCTATGGCATTCACTATACAAAGTAAACTCTTCAGCAGCCTCTCAAATCACACAGCGTTTCTTATTCCATGGGCTCACTACTGACATCCATGCAAATTTCATTTACTTATGCAGACACTTGGTAGAACACGTGGTGATCAAACCTAACTACAGAAAACATTAAACGGATGTTGTGCGATTGGAAAGAAAACCGGAGCAGTTGTCTAGAACAGTAAATAGTCACAGCTTTCATTTTCTGGGAGGTCTTAGAAAAGAAGAAGATGCGATCTGATTCAAGCCACTGCTTTAGTGACTACACTTTGCAGTATACCATATGTGGCAATCCTATACAATCTGCCACAATGGGGTAATAAATAAAAACTGAAAACAAAAACTGTTGGGTTTTTCCCACAGTAAAAAATGAAAGCTCAAGTTTTATCTTAACAGAGGAAGTATAGAAATATAACCTGATCTATGATAGGCCTCAGAAGCAGCATCATCAGCAACATGGAGGACATTATACACTGTTCAAAAAAAATTAAGGGAACACTTAAACAACGCAATGTAAAATCGAAGTCAATCACACTTCTGTGAAATCACACTGTCCACTCAGGAAGCTACACTGATTGATAATCAATTTCACATGCTGTTGTGCAAATGGAACAGACAACAGGTGGAAATTATAGACAATTAGCAAGACACCCGCAATAAAGGAGTGATTCTGCAGGTGGTGACCACAGACCACTTCTCAGTTCCTTTGCTTCCTGGCTGATGTTTTGGTCACTTTTGAATGCTGGCGGTGCTTTCACTCTAGTGGTAGCATGAGACGGAGTCTACAACCCACACAAGTGGCTCAGGTAGTGCAGCTCATCCAGGATGGCATATCAATGCGAGCTGTGGCAAGAAGGTTTGCTGTGTCTGTCAGCGTAGTGTCCAGAGCATGGAGGCGCTACCAGGAGACAGGCCAGTACATCAGGAGACATGGAGGAGGCCATAGAAGGGCACCAACCCAGCAGCAGGACCGCTAACTCCGCCTTTGTGCAAGGAGGAGCACTGCCAGAGCCCTGCAAAATTACATCCAGCAGGCAACAAATGAAAGTAGGTTCACACTGAGCACATGTGACAGACGTGACAGAGTCTTGAGATGCCCTGGAGAACGTTCTGCTGCCTGCAACATCCTCCAGCATGATCGGTTTGGCGGTGGGTCAGTAATGATGTAGGGTGGCATTTCTTTGGGGGCCGCATAGCGCTCCATGTGCTTGCCAGAGGTAGCCTGACTGCCATTAGGTACGGAGATGAGATCCTCAGACCCCTTGTGAGACAATATGCTTGTGCGGTTGGCCCTGGGTTCCTCCTAATGCAAGACAATGTTAGACCTCATGTGGCTGGAGTGTGTCAGCAGTTCCTGCAAGAGGAAGGCATTGATGCTATGGACTGGCCTGCCCGTTCCCCAGACCTGAATCCGATTGAGCACATCCACCAATGCCACGTTGCACCACAGACTGTCCAGGAGTTGGCGGATGCTTTAGTCCAGGTCTGGGAGGATATTCCTCAGGAGACCACCATCCCCCACCTCATCAGGAGCATGCCCAGGCGTTGTAGGGAGGTCATACGGGCACGTGGAGGCCACACACACTACTGAGCCTCTTTTTGACTTGTTTTAAGGACATTACATCAAAGTTAGATCAGCCTGTAGTGTGGTTTTCCACTTTGATTTTGAGTGTGACTCCATATCCAGACCTCCATGGGTTGATAAATTTGATTTCCATTGATAATTTTTGTGGGATTTTGTTGCCAGCACATTCAACTATGTAAAGACGAAAGTATTTCATACGATTAGTTAATTCGTTCAGATCTAGAATGTGTTATCTTTATTATAGTGTTCCCTTTATTTTTTTGAGCAGGGTATAACAGGAACGAGCAGCACAAGCCGGAGCTTTTCAAACTTTTCACATTGGTGACAAACTTTAGAACTGTATCATTTTGCGACACAGCATTCAGTCTTGGAGTGTGCATAAGGATATTATATGTCATACATTCACCCACTGTGACTGGAACTTTCACTGCTTCAACCCAATTTTACATACTGCATGCACGCTCTGTGATCCCTTGACTTCGGTGTGCAAACATGAATATGTAACACGTGAATCCAGCGACCTCCCTCCTCTTCCTCTTATTGAATCCTCTCCAGGGATAAAGAAATCCCATCGCCAAACGTTCGGAACTTGCAGCTCTGGGCGTTGGGCAGGTGAATTTTTCATGCACTTAGACCTGCTTCGGGCAAGCGGGGCCAGACCGACTTCTCCCTCTAATTTATTATGGCTGCGCTCAGGGTGTATGGAGCAGGCTCCTTATTCGTGCCCGCTCCATACCCAGCGGCCCCCAGCTGATCCCTGTAGCCAGGGGCCGCTGCTAATAGCTGGCATGCAGCAATCACCACAGCCATCTATTATCCCTTTAGATTGCTGTTGTCAAAGCTAACAGCAGTGTCAAAAGGTACCGTTTAACCATCCCTAGTGGTCTAGTGGGGTGGATTGCGCCCCCCCCTCTTCCCCATTTCCCATATAAAAAACATGCAAACATAATAAGAATAAATAAAAAATAAATATATTTTGTATTGGCTATTGCTGTAATCAAGCCGACCTAGAGTATCAAAATAACATGTAAGTTTGACCAAAAAGTGAAATTGCATTTATTTATTTTTTTCATTTCCACACTCCTGCCCTCTTTATAGAATTCTATGGACGGCATGTCTCTAATCCCTCAGTGAGCTGATGGTCCATCTCCTCTTTGTTTTACAGAGAAAATGATTAGATTGGGTAGAGGAACAGGAAAGCAGTAGAAAGAGGTATTTTTTTCTTTAATAAGATATACTAAAACATTTCTTTACATTTGATTATACTAGTAATTGTTGCAACGTTTTTCTAAAACAAATGTGACCATCTAAAAATGGTGTTGAAGAGCAAAATTTTACTGATTAAATGTAAAGAAACACAAAACTATTTGTTTTTAACTTTTAATGTTAAAATAGACATACTGATATTACACCACTAAAATTGGCACTGTTCTGGGAATAGGCTATGTCTGTAATGTTGTTAAAAGGGGTACTCCCCTGGAAAACATTTTTTTTTAATCAACTGGTGCCAGAAAGTTAAACAGATTTGTAAATGACTTCTATTACAAATCTTAATCCTTCCTGTACTTATCAGCTGTTGTATGCTCCACAGGAAGTTCTTTTCTTTTTTTAATTTCCTTTCTGTCTGACCACAGTGCTCTGTCCATTTTAGGAACTTTCCAGAGCAGGATAGTTTTGCTATGGGGGATTTGCTCCTACTCTGGACAGTTACTAAAAGTGACAGAGGTGTCAGCAGAGAGCACTGTGGTCAGACAGAAAGGAAGTTCAAAAAGAAAGGAACTTGCTGTGGAGCATACAGCAGCTGATAAGTACAGAAAGGATTAAGATTTTTTTATAGAAGTAATTTACAAGTCTGTTTAACTTTCTGGCACCAGTTGATTAAAAAAAAAAAAAAAAAAAAAAAATTATATATATATATATATATATATATATATATATATATATATATATATATATATATGTATGTTTTCGTGGGGAGTATTCTTTTTATTGTTGATGTGACAATTTATTGGTTATAAAGTATATATGGCTAGCCACACTGTAGAAAATTCAAATGTGACTCAAGTCAAATGTGGCTCAAAACAACTGGTATAAGGCAATAAACAAAGGAAAGGCGGCTCAGGTGACATCATTGTGAACCCCAGTATTAAGAATTCTAGATCAATGAGGTTTTACAGAAGACATACACATACCTGCATAACTACTAGAAATGGGCTGTTCAGTAGGAAGCTTTGGCTGTACAGGTGGTGGTGGTCTGGTAGAAGGAGAAGTCGGTTCTCTCATACGGTTGATAACATTATCAGACAGCTATTTAAAAAAAAAAAAAAAAAAAGTAAAGGAATGAATGTAAGTAACATAGCATTAGATCATAGTTGCCCACAGATTTACATTGGACACTGCAAATAAATAAAGGGGTTATCCGGCAAAAAGGTGTTTAGTAAACTTCACTTCCTGTGCTGGGGCACATTATGTCTCAATGTCGCTCAGCCAATCATTGGTCACAGCAGTTTTTCACCTTAGCCAATGATTGCCTGAAACGCAGTCTGACCTGCTGAGCCCAAGCACCAGAAAGATAAGTACGGAGGACAAGGAAGCAGCAATATCATGGGCTGCGGGGACAGAGTGAAAGGTAAGTATAGGGTGAAAAAAACGTTTTTTGCTAGATCTCACTTTACCCAGAATTATTTTCCAAATCAATTTCTTATCATTCCTAAATTGAAAGAGTCAAGGCAAATGTCCTAGAGCACTGCTGTGCAGGGATCTGTAACACAGCCCTATTCACTGTACAGCAGTGAAACTGAGCAGAAAAAATAATATGAAAAGACCACAGTGTAGTAGTGATTGTGAGGGCCCCTGTAATAGAACAGGCACATTCAGCAGCTTTTCAGTTGAAGGCCCACTGCTGTGCATGGATTGGATATGTAAAAATTGTTGAGAAACAAATCGCTGAAACCATAGGATATAAGATACAACTTGATATACCATGAACATAAGAGCTTACAGTCAAAAGGTAGCCATTCAAATAAGACGCTGTTAGCTAAACACAAGTTACCTTAGACTGGGCTCACACACAATATTTTGATCATTATTTCTAGCCAAAACCAGTTATGGAACGGACTAAGAGAAAAAAAAATATCACAGGCTGCAGAATGTCTAAAAAGACCCAATGATCAGCTGACAAACAAGCAAAGATTCATTGGCTGATCGCTGGGATCTTGCATCCTCAAAAAATCAGTCAGCCGCACATTTCCCATGTACAAATGCACAAATAACAACAATCCTGCAAATTGTTCATGCAGCCCTGTCTGCACAATAATTGTACAATTTTGTTACAGACTTTGCTATATTGCTATGAGGACATAAAAATGTAATCACTTGATTGCTAATACTGTTCAGTACTATGCAATAGCATAGTAGTGATCATTGCGATCTGCAATCTACTTGTTTGGTCGTCCAGAAGCCGTGGCCTGCTGTGCACAAAGCGATCGCAGCTCCTGAACGCACTTTATTTACAGGACGTAAATGTACGTCCTGGTGCATTAAGTACCAAGGCACCAGGAAACACATTTACTCCCAATGCCGAAAAAAATAAACATTTCTGCTAAATAAACATTGACTGCACTGCCATCAATGGTCCGCACAGTCCTAGAGCCAAAGTTCAGTAAAAGCCACTCAGACGAGTCTCCAATATGAAATATCTTCGGACGGCGATTCTGCAGTGTGAACTTACTCTTACAATTTACTAATAAAGAAAAGCTGTTCATGGATCATATAAAATTAGCACCTTAATACACATATGGTCAGGTTGTATGAAGCGTGCTTGATATTTGATGAGTATATTGGTTGTTGATGTCCAACAATAACCCTTTAGATGTAGCAAAGATGATTTCAGCATCTAAAGTCTAAAAATACATGTGCCGGCTAGCTCATAGTGCTGAATGGGACCTCCGCGGCACAACAGCTGACATGACTGATGTAAACATAGATAAAGATATTTGGTATGGTCATTAAATTTTAACAATGAAACCGCACAGTGAATTGTATAAACGTGAAAAAAATACCAAAGTCCAGAATTGTTGATATTTAGTCACTTCATATAGCAAAAAATATGTCCCAAATAAACAAAATGCTACAGATAAAAAACTACAGATCAAATAAAAATAAAAAATTTGCCCTCATACAGCCCCGTATACGAAAAAAATAAGTGTTCTAGGGATCAGAAGAGGAATATTTTAAAGAGGTACTCCCGTGGAAAACTTTTTTTTTTTTTTTAAATCAACTGGTGCCAGAAGTTAAACAGAATTGTAAATCACTTCTATTAAAAAAATCTTAATCCTTCCAGTACTTTTTATGGGCTGTATACTAAAGAGAAATCAAAAAAAGAAATACATTTCCTCTGATGTCATGACCACAGTGCTCCCTGCTGACCTCTGCTGTCCATTTTAGGAACTGTCCAGAGCAGCATATGTTTGCTATGGGGATTTTCTCCTGCTCTGGACAGTTCCTAAAATGGACAGCAGAGGTCAGCAGAGATCACTGTGGTCATGACATCAGAGGAAATGTATTTCTTTTTTGGATTTCTCTTCAGTACACAGGCCCTAAAAAAGTAATGGAAGGATTAAGATTTTTTTAATAGAAGTAATTTACAAATCTGTTTAACTTTCTGGCACCAGTTGATTTAAAAAAAAAAGTTTTCCACGGGTGTACCCCTTTAAGGACTCCGCCCATTTTGGCCTTAAGGGCTCAGCAAATTGAATTTTTATGTTTTAATTTTTTCCTCCTTGCCTTCTAAAAATCATATCTCTTTTATATTTTAATCCACAGACTAGTATGAGGGCTTGTTTTTGTGCGACCAGTTGTCCTAACAACATTACTCATTTTACCATAAAATATATGGCGCAACCAAAAAAATACTATTTATGTAGGGAAATTGAAAAGAAAACCTGCAAATCTTGGAAGGCTTCGTTTTCACGCTGTACAATTTAAAAATGACATGTTTTCTTTATTCTTTGGATCGATGATGATGATGATACCCATGATTACATACTTTTCTATTATTGTACCGCTTTAAAAAAAAAATAATAATTTTTGTACATTTAACCCCTTAAGGACTTAAGGATTTTTCAGTTTTTGCATTTTCGTTTTTTCCTCCTTACCTTTTAAAAATCATAACCCTTTCAATTTTCCACCTAAAAATCCATATGATGGCTTATTTCTTGCGCCATCAATTCTACTTTGTAATTACATCAGTCATTTTACCCCAAAATCCACGGCGAAACGGAAAAAAAAAATCATTGTGCGACAAAATCGAAGAAAAAATGCCATTGTGTAAATTTTGGGGGCTTCCGTTTCTACGCAGTGCATATTTCGGTAAAAATGACACCTTATCATTATTCTGTAAGTCCATAAGGTTAAAATGATACCCTACTTATATAGGTTTGATTTTGTCGTACTTCTGGAAAAAATCATAACTACATGCAGGAAAATTTATATGTTTAAAAACGTCCTCTTCTGACCCCCATAAGTTTTTTATTTTTCCACGCACAGTGCGGTATGTTCGGACTTTTTGATCACTTTTTATTCATTTTTTAATGGTATAAAAAGTGACCAAAATACGCTTTTTTGGACTTTGGAATTTTTTTGCGCGTACGCCATTGACCGTGCGGTTTAACCCCTTAACGACGCAGGATGTATATTTACGTCCTGCGCCGGCTCCCGTGATATGAAGCGGGATCGCGCCGCGATCCCGCATCATATCGTGTTGGTCCCGGCGCTAATCAACGGCCGGGACCCGCGGCTAATACCACACATCGCCAATCGCGGCGATGTGCGGTATTAACCCTTTAGAAGCGGCGGTCAAAGCTGACCGCCGCTTCTAAAGTGAAACTGAAAGTATCTCGGCTGCTCAGTCGGGCTGTTCGGGACCGCCGCGGTGAAATCGCGGCGTCCCGAACAGCTGATCGGACACCGGGAGGGCTCTTACCTGCCTCCTCGGTGTCCGATCGACGAATGACTGCTCCGTGCCTGAGATCCAGGGAGGAGCAGTCAAGCGCCGATAATGCTGATCACAGGCGTGTTAATACACGCCAGTGATCAGCATAGGAGATCAGTGTGTGCAGTGTTATAGGTCCCTATGGGACCTATAACACTGCAAAAAAAAAGTTAAAGAAAAGTGTTAATAAAGGTCATTTAACCCCTTCCCTAATAAAAGTTTGAATCACCCCCCTTTTCCCATAAAAAAAATAAAACAGTGTAAAAAAATAAATAAATAAACATATGTGGTATCGCCGCGTGCGTAAATGTCCGAACTATAAAAATATATCATTAATTAAGCCGTACGGTCAATGGCGTACGCGCAAAAAAATTCCAAAGTCCAAAAAAGCGTATTTTGGTCACTTTTTATAACATTAAAAAATTAATAAAAAGTGATCAAAAAGTCCGATCAAAACAAGAATCATACCGATAAAAACTTCAGATCACAGCGCAAAAAATGAGTCCTCATACCGCCCCGTACGTGGAAAAATAAAAAAGTTATAGGGGTCAGAAAATTAAATTTTTAAACGTATAAATTTTCCTGCATGTAGTTATGATTTTTTCCAGAAGTGCGACAAAATCAAACCTATATAAGTAGGGTATCATTTTAACTATATGGACCTACAGAATAAAGATAAGGAGTAATTTTTACCGAAATATGCACTGCGTAGAAACGGAAGCCCCCAAAAGTTACAAAATGGCGGGTTTTTTTCGATTTTGTCGTACAATGATTTTTTTTTCCGTTTCGCCGTGCATTTTTGGGTAAAATGACTAATGTCACTGCAAAGTAGAATTGGCGACGCAAAAAATAAGCCATAATATGGATTTTTAGGTGGAAAATTGAAAGGGTTATGATTTTTAAAAGGTAAGGAGGAAAAAACGAAAGTGCAAAAACGGAAAAATCCTGAGTCCTTAAGGGGTTAATTAACTATATATTTTTATAGTTCGGACATTTACGCATGCGGCGATACCACGTTTATTTTTATTTACAGGTTTTTTTTATGGGAAAAGGGGGGTGATTCAAACTTTTATTAGGGAAGGGGTTAAATGATCTTTATTAACACTTTTTTTTTTACTTTTTTTTTCGCAGTGTTATAGCTCCCATAGGGACCTATAACACTGCACACACTGATCTTCTATATAGATCACTGGCGTGTATTAACACGCCTGTGATCAGTGTTATCGGCGCTTGACTGCTCCTGCCTGGATCTCAGGCACGGAGCAGTCATTCGCCGATCGGACACCGAGGAGGCAGGTAAGGGCTCTCCCGGTGTCCGGTAAGCTGTTCGGGATGTCGCGATTTCACCGCGGCGGTCCCGAACAGCCCGACTGAGCACCCGGGATACTTTCACTTTCACTTCAGACGCGGCGGTCAGCTTAAGTACCACCATAAGGGGTTAACACCTTAACGACGCAGGGCGTATATTTATGTCCTGCTCCCGCGATATAACACGGGGTCACGCTGTGACCCTGCGTCATATCAGGTCGGTCCCGGCGGCCATCAATGGACGGGACCCGCGGCTAATACCAGACATCACCGATAGTGGTGATACCCGGTATTAACCCAACTGTTGCATAACTAAAAGTCCTAGCATGCCCTTTGGCTGTCCGGGCATGCTGACAGTTGTAGTTTTTTGCAACAGCTGGAGGCACACTGGTCGCCGCGTCTGAAGGGTTCATGCAGGGCATCAGTGATGTCCTGCATTAGCCGCGTATCCCGGCCGTTGATAGCCGCCGGGACTGACCCGATATGACGCGGGGACACCGCGTGACCCCGCGGCATATGGCGCATGCCGGCGGGGGACGTAAATATACGTCCTTCGTTGTTAAGGGGTTAAAATATCTCTATTTTGCTGACCTATTACTTTTTCTTTTTTCCGTATAAGCAGCGGTATTTTTTGCTTGTGATCTGTACTTTTTATTGATACCACATTTGCATATATTAAACTTTTAATACATTTTTTATAAATTTTTTTGGGAATAAAATATTACAAAAAAGCAGCAATTATTGACTTTTTTTTTACGTTCATGCTGTTCACCATACTGGATCATTAACATTATAGTTTAATAGTTTGGATATTTTCACATGTGGTGATACCAAATATGTTTATTAATTTTATATACATATATTTTTTTATCTATAGCAATCACTTGATTGCTAATACTGTTCAGTGCTATGCATAGGGCATAGCACTGATCAGTGTTATCGGTCATCTTGTGCTCTGGTCTGCACGATCTCAGACCAGAGAAGAAGACCCCTGGAGACGTCCGGAGGCAAGTGAGGGAACCTCCAGCCGCCATGCTGGATGATCGGATCCCCATGGCAGCGCTGCAGGCGATCCGATCATCCATTTTCGTGATCTGTATTGATCACGGCATCTGAGGGGGTCATGTATAGGATGTAAATGTACATCCTGGTGCGTTAAGTACCACCGCAACAGGATGTACATTTACGTCCTGAGTCAATAAGAGGTTAACACCTTAACGACGCAGGACGTATATTTACGTCCTGCGCCGGCTCCCGCGATATAACACGGGGTCATGCTGTGACCCTGCGTCATATCGGATCGGTCCCGGCGGCCATCAATGGACGGGACCCGCGGCTAATACCAGACATCACCGATCGTGGTGATACCCGGTATTAACCCTTCAGACACGGTGATCAAAGTTGACCGCCCATCTGAAGTGAAACCGAAAACATCTCGGCAGCTCAGTCGGGCTGTTTGGGACCGCCGCAGTGAAATTGCAGCGTCCCAAACAGCTTGCGGGAAACCAGGAGGATCCCTACCTGCATGCTCAGTGCCTGAGATCCAGACAGGAGCAGTCGAGCGGCGATAACACTGATCAATGCATGGCAGTGATCAATGTAGGAAATCAGTGTGTGCAATATTATAGCCTTATGGGGCCTATAACATTGCAAAAAAAAAAAAACCTTTCCCATAAAGAAAAAAAACTATGTAAATAAATATACACATGTGGTATCGCCGCGTGTGTAAATGTCCATACTATAAAAATATATTGTTAATTAAACCGCACGGTCAATGGCGTAAACGTACAAAAAATTCCAAAGTCCAAAATAGCGTGTTTTTGGTCACTTTTTATACCATTAAAAAAATTAATAAAAATCAATCAAAAAGTCCGATCATAACAAAAATGGCAGAGCAAATGGATAGATCAGCTCCCCAACAAAGCGTCCCGTCCACAGCACGGCAGGTGCTTGGCAACACCAACACCCAAGAAAAAGAGAAAAGTGCCAGCGTGGAAATTTGCAAAGTCCCTTTTTAACTTTTAAAAATCATAACTCTTTCAAGGGTATATGCCAAGAGTAATAGTTTTGCAACAACTGAAGGCACACTGGTTGCGAAATATAGATTTTGTTACCTAACTCAGTGGTTCGCAACCAGTATGCCTCCAGCTGTCACAAACTACAACTCCCAACATGCACTGATAGACCGTAGGCACACTGGTTGTGAAACACTGAGTTAAGTAACAAACTCCCAGTGTTTTGCAACCAATGTGCCTCCAGTTGTTGCATAACTACAATCCCCAGCATGCACGGGCAACCAAAGGGCATGCTGGGAGTTTTAGTAGTATGCCTCCAACTGTTGCATAACTAAAAGTCCTAGCATGCCCTTTGGCTGTCCGGGCATGCTGACAGTTGTAATTTTTTGCAACAGCTGGAGGCACACTGGTTGCGAAACACTGAGTTAAGTAACAAACTGAGTGTTTTGCAAACAGTGTGCCGCCAGCTGTTGCATAACTACAACAACCTGCATACATGATAGCCAAAGGGCATGCTGGGAGTTGTAGTTTTGCAATAGCTGGAGGTTCGCCCCCACATGTGAATGTACAGGCTACATTCACACGGGCAGGATTACAGCGAGTTTCTCACTGCAAGTTTGAGATACAGCAAATTTTCCGCTGCAGCTCAAACTCCCAGCGGGAAACTCGCTTAAACACCTACACGTGTAAATGTACCCTAAAAACACTACACTACAAACACAAAAGAAAGGGTAAAACACCAGATATATCCCTACACCATGGGTGTCAAACATGCGGCCAACAATGAATATTTTTGCGGCCCGGGCAGAGCCGGTGCTTGCCCTGCAGTGGCGGATCCCCCCATCACTGTTAAGGACATCCCCAGTCAACTCTCAGTGGTTTAAAAACACAGGGGCTGCCGGGAGATAGCGCATGCCGGGACATCACTGACGTCCCGTGCGTGCGCCCATAGCAACGGAGGCGCGGAGGAGCAAAACATGGAGGTGGAAGACGTGCGCTGGCCAGCATGTTAAGTGACCAGCGGCACATCAGCTTCGGTGCTCAGACCACCGCTCCTCCGGTCCCGGGACCTACTGCTATGGCCGGACCGGAGGATTGGTGGCCAGACCACTGAAGTGGGACAGTACACAGGCATACAGCCTCCAGCCATACACTGTATATGGCTGAAGGCTGTATGTCTGTGGGGGAACATACTGCCCCGAATATTGGGGGGGGGGGGGGGGGGGGGGGGAATTATACTGCCAACCTAATGTGGGGGAACTATACTGCCAACCTAATGTGGGGGAACTATACTGCCAACTAGGGTTGCACGATTTGGGGAAAATGTGCAATTGCGATTATGGGGGTAAATATTGCGATTTCGATATGCAATTGCGATATAATAAACAGATGGTGAAATCCCCCAATTTCATGTCCAATCGCCCATTTTATATAGCCATTCACCTTATACTATGAAGGAAATGGCTAGATGAAGTGGGGGGGGGGGGGGATTGGCTATAGGAAGGGAAATAGCTATATGAATTGGGAATGGGCTATAGAAGTGGAATGGGCTATATTACATGAGGGGAATGGCTATTGGAGTGGAATGGTTATAGGAGGGAAATAGCTACATTACATGAGGAGAATGGCTAAAGGAGGATAATGGGCTATAAAACATGAGGGGAATGGGCTATATGAAATGAGGGGAATAGATATATAAAATTCATAAAGCCATTCTCCTTATTTCATATATCCCATTCCCCTACTATATCCATTCCCATGATTTCACATATCCCATTCCCCTACTATAGACCTTCTTCTCCTGTAGCCATCCCCCTCCTGTTATATAGCCCTCCCCCTTCTATAGCCATTCTCCTCCTATAGCCATGAAATGGGGAATCATTTATTTAAATCCTCCTCTATTTCATGTCATCAGGGGTGTGGAAATAAAAAAAAAATAAAAAAAAAATACTTGTCCAAGGGACTAAAGCGGAACACAATCTACTTGTCCCTCAAGAAAATCCACTTATCCTGGTAGATGAAATAATTTCAACCAAAATAGTACGATCCCCCCCACTAGACCACCAGGGATGGATATAAGATCCCTTTAGACACTGCTGTCAACTTAGACAGAGGTGATCTAATGGTTTAATAGCGGCCACAGTGATCGCAGCGTGCCAGTCTATTAGTGGCGGGAGAGCTGCAGCTCCTTTTACACCCGAGGCAAGCCCCCCCCCATCTGACCCCTATAACGCCAATTTTTCCATATACAGGGATGTATGAGGGTAATCTGATGTGCCGTGAACTGTAGTTTTTATCGGAACCATTTATTATCAAAACTTTTATTAGAAAAGGGGCTTATTCCCATATATACGCACTTTTTAAAATATTTTAATCACTATTTTCCAGTCTTCATAGGGACTTATACACGGAGTCTTTTGATTGGAAAACACTGAACGCCGCTGTGTTACTGGGGGGGGTTCTGCTTCTCCAGTTTATGTGGTGCATTTTATTTACTCTAATTTATGTGTCAGAAAATGCTGGAAGTTGCATTTAGTTTCTAGATAACTACAACTCCCAGGATGCCCTGATACAGCCTATGGTTGTGTGGGTGTTGCAGCATGTTGCACTGTATAGTAGTACAGTTAAGGTTATTGTGTAACATGCTGGGAGTTGTAGTTTTGGTTCGTGTCAGCTGCAGAGCCATAGGCTGTGTCAAGGAATACTGGGAATTGCAGTTAGTATCTACAACACCCAGCATGCCCTGATGCAGCCTATGGCTCTGCAGCTGACCAGAATCAAAACTACAACTCCCAGCATGTTACACTTTATAGTTCTACAGTTCAGGTTATGGTGCAACATGCTGGGAGTTGTAGTTTTGGTTTGGGCGTGTTTGCGTGCATCCGTGGGGCTCATGAGTATGAAGGGGGCAGTATTCTGGTGGTGCAATTTAGTGTGGGTGGCCAGAAGCCACTAAAAATAAATTTAAAAAATTAGATACCACAACTGGGGGCAGTACTTGTCAGTCCGCCCCTGTACAAAACATAAATGCATACACACACATATACATACACCGGCCACTGCCCCCTATATTATACATTACATTCATACATACAGTCACATCATACATACACCCGCCGCTGCCCCCATCATACATTACATACACAGACACCATACACATACACACATCCATCATACACACATCACACATACACTCACACCATACATATGCACACATCATACATACACCCGCCGCTGCCCTACCCAATCATACATTACATACACAGACATACACATATCATATATACACACATCATGTATACACACAGACATCATACACACATCATATATACACTCACACCATACATATACAAACATCATACATACACCCGCCACTGATATCCCCCCTAATCATACATTACATACATATACAATCACGCTTCCCGCCGCCTGCATGCTCAGCCTCCTCACCTGAGCTTCACACCCCCGCTCTACATTACACAGGAAGCAGGGGGAGAGCGAGGACGTCCACAGCTCGGTACACAGCTCAATCCCCTCCCACACACACAGCTCGGTTCACAGCTCGGTACACAGCTCAATCCCCTCCCCCGCACACAGCTCCACCCCCCTCCCCTGCTCTGTCTCCACGTTCTGTTGCTCCCTCCCATGCAGCTGCCATAACAACACCATAGAGCACTGGGAGGAAGGAACTTTAAATCACTTCCTCCCAGCGCTAGGCACTGCTGGGAGGAGCAACGTTCCACACACGCTGGCAATCAGCTGATGCTGGAGCAGCAGTACATACAAAATCAGCTGGGACACGTGAAGCCGGGGCGAGCTGCCACCGCTAACGCCACGAAAGCCTTCAAACCCGCACAACCAGAGCCGTCAGACCAGCCGCTGCCGGAGACAGTTAACCCGTGGCCGCAGTAATAATTGCATCATTTTTCCAAGGCCAATATCGACATATCACAATCTGCAATTATCGCGCTTCGATTGCAGTTGCGATATATCGTGCAGTCCTACTGCCAACCAAATGTGTGGGAACTATACTGCACCTAATGTGTGGGAACTATCCTGCACCTAATGTGGGGGCCTCGTATTGACGTTCGCTCACGTCACGTCATGCTCCCAGAATTCAAGGGCCGGCGTTACTACGTCCTTTTTTGAATGCAGCCCACATAAAAACGTAAACCTTGTTTTTTTGGCCCATGTTAGCCTTTGAGTTCGACATGCTTGCCCTACACAGTTTCACTAAAATGCTGGTGTTACCCTAAATTTTTATTTCCACAAGGGAATATAGGAAAAGACCTCAAGTTGAGTAAGTACATTCCCCATATGTGGATGTAAAGTTGGGCTTTTGGAGAGAAAATTTGTCTGGAATTGAAGGCCATGTGTGTTTACAAAGCCCCCATGGTGCCAGAACAATGGACAATGTGACCCCATTTTGGTAACTACACCCGTCACATAATGTAATAAGGGGTACAGTGAGCATTTACACCCCACAGGTGTCTGACAGATTTTTGGAACAGTGGTCTGAGAAAATGAAAAATTTAATTTTTCATTTGCACAGGCTACTGTTCCAAAGATCTGTGAAACGCCAGTGGGGTGTAAATGCTCACTGCACCCCTTATTACATTCCATGAGGGGTGTAGTTTCCAAAATGGGGCCACACGTGGGGGGGTGATCACTGTTGAGGCACATGGGGACTTTGCAAATGCACATGGCCCCCGAACAAATTCTCTCTCCAAAAGCTCAATGGCGCTCCTCTTCTGAGCATTGTAGTTCGCCCGCAGGGCACTTCACATCCACATATGTGAAGTGGGGGGCATTTTCTCCTATTACCCCTTGTAAAAATGCAACCAGCATTTTAGTGAAGACATTTTTTTTTTCATTTACACATCTGACTTTAACGAAAAGTCGTCAAACACCTGTGGGGTGTTAAGGCTTACTGTACCCCTTGTTACGTTCCTTGAGGGGTATAGTTTCCAAAATAGTATGCCATGTGTTTTTTTTTTTTTTGCTATTCAGGTACCATAGGGGCTTCCTAAATGGGACATGCCCCCCAAAAACCATTTCAGCAAAATTTGCTTTCCAAAAGCCAAATGTGACTCCTTCCATTCTGAGCATTGTAGTGCGCCCGCAGTGCAGATGTCCACACATGGGGTATTTCCATACTTAGAAGAAATAGGGTTACAAATTTGGGGGGGGGGGGGCATTTTCTCCTATTAACCCTTGTCAAAATGTACAATTTGGGGAAAAACCAGTAGTATGCCAGGTGTTTTTTTTTTTTGCTGTTATGGAACCATGGGGGCTTCCTAAATGCGACATGCCCCCCAAAAACAATTTCAGCAAAATTCACTCTCCAAAATCCCATTGTTGCTCCTTCCCTTCTGAGCCCTCTATTGCACCCACAGAGCACTTTACATCCACATATGAGGTATTTCCTTACTCGAGAGAAATTGGGTTACAAGTTTTGGGGGTATTTCTCTCCTTTTACTTATTTTAAAAATTCAAAAAATGGCTCTATAACAAAATGTGAGTGGAAAAAGAATACAAGAATGTGACAGAAGGGGAAGAGGGGGGGGGGATGTGAAAGAAAGGGGAGGGGAGGAGAATGTGACGGGGGGGGGGGAGGAGAATGTGACGGGGGGGGGGGGAGGAGAATGTGACGGGGGGGGGGGGGGGAGGAGAATGTGACGGGGGGGGGGGGAGGAGAATGTGACGGGGGGGGGGGGGAGGAGAATGTGACGGGGGGGGGGGGGAGGAGAATGTGACGGGGGGGGGGGGGAGGAGAATGTGACGGGGGGGGGGAGGAGAATGTGACGGGGGAGGGAGGAGAATGTGACGGGGGGGGAGGAGAATGTGACGGGGGGGGGGGAGGAGAATGTGACGGGGGGGGGGGAGGAGAATGTGACGGGGGGGGGGGGGAGGAGAATGTGACGGGGGGGGGGAGGAGAATGTGACGGGGGGGGGAGGAGAATGTGACGGGGGGGGGAGGAGAATGTGACGGGGGGGGGAGGAGAATGTGACGGGGGGGGGGGAGGAGAATGTGACGGGGGGGGGAGGAGAATGTGACGGGGGGGGGGAGGAGAATGTGACGGGGGGGGGAGGAGAATGTGACGGGGGGGGGGAGGAGAATGTGACGGGGGGGGGGGAGGAGAATGTGACGGGGGGGGGGGAGGAGAATGTGACGGGGGGGGGGGAGGAGAATGTGACGGGGGGGGGGGGAGGAAAATGTGACGGGGGGGGGAGGAGAATGTGACGGGGGGGGGAGGAGAATGTGACGGGGGGGGGAGGAGAATGTGACGGGGGGGGGAGGAGAATGTGACGGGGGGGGGGGAGGAGAATGTGACGGGGGGGGGGGAGGAGAATGTGACGGGGGGGGGAGGAGAATGTGACGGGGGCGGGGGAGGAGAATGTGACGGGGGCGGGGGAGGAGAATGTGACGGGGGCGGGGGAGGAGAATGTGACGGGGGCGGGGGAGGAGAATGTGACGGGGGCGGGGGAGGAGAATGTGACGGGGGCGGGGGAGGAGAATGTGACGGGGGCGGGGGAGGAGAATGTGACGGGGGGCGGGGGAGGAGAATGTGACGGGGGCGGGGGAGGAGAATGTGACGGGGGCGGGGGAGGAGAATGTGACGGGGGCGGGGGAGGAGAATGTGACGGGGGCGGGGGAGGAGAATGTGACGGGGGCGGGGGAGGAGAATGTGACGGGGGCGGGGGAGGAGAATGTGACGGGGGCGGGGGAGGAGAATGTGACGGGGGCGGGGGAGGAGAATGTGACGGGGGCGGGGGAGGAGAATGTGACGGGGGCGGGGGAGGAGAATGTGACGGGGGGGGAGGAGGAGAATGTGACGGGGGGAGGAGGAGAATGTGACGGGGGGGAGGAGGAGAATGTGACGGGGGGAGGAGGAGAATGTGACGGGGGGAGGAGGAGAATGTGACGGGGGGAGGAGGAGAATGTGACGGGGGGAGGAGAATGTGACGGGGGGGAGGAGAATGTGACGGGGGGAGGAGAATGTGACGGGGGGGAGGAGAATGTGACGGGGGGGAGGAGAATGTGACGGGGGGAGGAGAATGTGACGGGGGGAGGAGAATGTGACGGAGGGAGATGTGAAATAGGCGGTGGGCATAAAATGGGTAGGTAGATGTGAAATGGAGGCGATTGGACATGAAATGGGGGGGGGGGGCAGGGATTTCGCAATTTTTTTATTATATTAAAATCGCAATATCTTGGCCCAAAATCTCACATTTTCCCCATATCGTGCAGCGCTAATATATATATATTTATTATACTGTACCCAGCATTGCCCGTTTTTTCCTTCCTAATCCTTGTTGGGGAGGAAAATCAACAAAGAAGGAAGGTTTTGACTTCATATCCCGTTCTCATATATTGTTGTCATATCCCAACGCCATAGCCCATTGTCATATCTCGACCCCATATCCCGTCCTCATATCTCAACCTCCTAGCCCGTCCTTATGTCCCATCCTCATATCCTGTCCTCAGGTGGGACTGATTTGTGATGAAGATCTTGTAAGCTGAAAATAGAAGGGGATGTGGCTTTGTGGGACTGGGCGCGATTTGCAAGCCAGACCGATGCACAAAAAGGTAGATAATAAAAGGGGTGGGGCTTAAACTGTGGACATATCTTTGTGAGATGGGGTGTGGCTTGCAAGCCGGATTGGCACATTCACCAGGAGATGCAGAGCAAGGTACTGGAAGTCCCATATACTTGCATGGGACTTTAAACAAAAAACCCATCTTTTATATAAAGGGTGTGCGTAAGGGTTAATTTAACTATCATATATTTTTATTTGACATATAAGTAATATATGTGTACCAGGTATTATTGAAATATCTCCAGCCGTTTGGAAGTTATGTGGGAACATACATTTCCCATTTATTTGCATGGGACTTTAAAGGGGTACTCCGGCCCCAAGACATCTTATCCCCTATCCAAAGGATAGGGGATAAGATGTCTGATCGCGGGGGTCCCGTGGCTGGGGACCCCCGCAATCTAGCATGCATTGCCATCACGCCACCTCCCATAGACTTGCATTGAGGGGGCGGGGCGTGATGTCGCACAGGGGTCGGGAGGCATAACACAGAGCCTCCAGCGCTTCCTGCAGTGCTTACAGGTGGGTACTGCATGCTAGGGGGTAGGCAGTGGCGGGACCCCCGCGATCAGACATCTTATCCATACCGACCTCATATACCGTCCTCATATCATGTACTCAGTTGGGACTGATTTGTGATGAAGATATTGTAAGCTGAAAATAGAAGGGAACGTGGCTTTGTGGGACTGGGCGTGATTTGCAAGCCAGGCCAATGCACAAAAAAATTAAAATGTGGGCGTGGCTGTCAGATGGGGTGTGGCTTGCAAGCCGGATTGACACATTCACCAGGAGATGCAGAGCGGAGCTTGTGGAGTAAGGTACTTGAAGTCCCGTACACTTGCATGGGACTTGAAACAAAAAAAACATCTTTTATATAAGCGTGTAAGTAAGGGTTAATTTAACTATCATATTTTTTTTATTTGACATATAAGTAATATGTGTACCAAGTATTATTGAAATATCTCCAGCCGTACGGAAGTTATGTGGGAACATACATTTCCCATTAATTTGCATGGGACTTTAAACAAAAACCCTTACACTCACAAATGGAGGTAGTTAAGGGTTAAATTAACTATCCTATATTTTAAGTGGACATATAAATAACATGTGACCAAGCATTATCGAAATATCTCCAGCCGTTTGGAAGTTATGCAGTAACATATATTTCCCATAGACTTGTATGGGACCTTAACCCCTTAAGGACTCAGGGTTTTTCCGTTTTTTTCCTCCTTACCTTTTAAAAATCATAACCCTTTCAATTTTCCACCTAAATATCCATATTATGGCTTATTTTTTGCATCACAAATTCTACTTTGCAGTGACATTAGTCATTTTACCCAAAAATTCACGACGAAATGGAAAAATCATTGTGCGACAAAATCGAAGAAAAAACGCCATTTTGTAAATTTTGGGGGCTTCCGTTTCTACGCAGTGCATATTTCGGTAAAAATTACACCTTATCTTTATTCTGTAGGTCCATAAGATTAAAATGATACCCTACTTATATAGGTTTGATTTTGTCGTACTTCTGGAAAAAATCATAACTACATGCAGGAAAATGTATACGTTTAAAAAATGTCCTCTTCTGACCCCTATAACTTTTTTATTTTTCCACGTATGGGGCGGTATGACTCCTCATATTTTGCGCCGTGATCTGAAGTTTTTATCGGTACGATTTTTGTTTTGATCTGACTTTTTGATCCCTTTTTATTCATTTTTTAATGGTATAAAAAGTGACCAAAAGACGCTTTTTTGGACTTTGGAATTTTTTTGCGCGTACGCCATTGACCGTGCGGTTTAATTAACAATATATTTTTATAGTTCGGACATTTACGCACGCGGCGATACCACATATGTTTATTTTTATTTACACTTTTATTTTTTTTATGGGAAAAGGGGGGTGATTCAAACTTTTATTAGGGAAGGGGTTAAATTATCTTTATTAACACTTTTTTTTTAAAAATTTTTTTGCAGTGTTATAGCTCCCATAGGGACCTATAACACTGCACACACTGATCTCTCATCCTGATCACAGGCGTGTATTAACACGCCTGTGATCAGCGTTATCGGCGCTTGACTGCTCCTGCCTGGATCTCAGGCACGGAGCAGTCATTCGCCGATCGGACACCGAGGAGGCAGGTAAGGGCCCGGTGTCCTGCAAGCTGTTCGGGACGCCGCGATTTCACCGCGGCGGTCCCGAACAGCCCTACTGACTATCCGGGATACTTTCACTTTCGCTTTAGAAGCGCCGGTCAGCTTTGACCGCCGCTTCTAAAGGGTTAATACCGCACATCGCCGCGATCGGCGATGTGTGGTATTAGCCGCGGGTCCCGGCCGTTGATGAGCGCTGGGACCGACGCGATGTGATGCGGGGTCGCTTCATATCGCGGGAGCCGGCGCAGGACGTAAATATACGTCCTGCGTCGTTAAAGGGTTAAACAAACCCCCCCCCTCCTGACAAATGGGGGTGAGTAAGGGTTAAATTACCCATCCTATGTTTGTTATTGACATATAAGTAACATGTGTGCTAAGTTTCATGTAAATATCTTTAGCCTTTTGGATGTTTTTTTTTTTTATACATATCTATATATGTATCTATCTATCTATCTATCTATATATATATACACATACACACAGAGTTCAAAACGGGTCTGGATGGTTTTTTGGAGAATAATAATAACATTGCTGGTTATGTATACTAGATATTTAGGGACAGAACCTTGATCCAGAGATTTATTCTGATGCCATATTTGGAGTCTGGAAGGAATTTTTACCTCTAGGATGAGGGTTTTTTGCCTTCCTCTGGATCAACTCAGTAGGGACTCATTAGGGATATAGGTTGAACCTTACTAACTATGGGGGAGATTTATCATAACCAGTGCAGAGGAAAAGTTGTCCAGTTGCCAATAGCAACCAATCAGATCGATTCTTTCATTTTGCAGAGGCCTTGTTAAAAGAGAAAGAAGCGATCTGATTGGTTACTATGGGCAACTGTGCAACTTTTCTTCTGCACAGATTATGATAAATCTCCCCATATGTTACCATGTTACACACATTGGCCCTTATCTACTAAGAGTGGAGTGTAGGTTTCTTTGTGGGTTTTAATTCCCTACAATTTATTTTCCACGGTATTTACTAAGGTTTCCCTACATTTTCCACTTTCCCTACATTTTTTTTTTTTTTTTTTTTTTTTTTTACACATGCTCTGATCTGTTGGGTTTTCCTCAGCTCAAATCCACCACATTTTCTGTGGAAACCTTAGTAAATATGTTGGGTTTTTGTGAAAATGTCGGGAACGCGCCCCTTTTCTGAAACCTGCCCCCTTTTCCCTGCGGCCACGCCCCTTTTTTGGGTTCTCTTGGCAAAATGGAGAGTTAGTCGGGTCTTTTTAAATTCTGGCGCACAATCTGGCGCAGACAGAATTTCTGGCGCAATGCGACAGGATCTGGCGAACAACCCAACAAAACATTTCGGCTTTGCAATAGTTAATGACGGCCATTGAGTTTATATATATATATATATATATATATATATATATATATATGGGCTAAACACAAAAATAAGATGTACATGATCAGGGTGAGGAACTGAGTAACACAACAGTTTTTATTATTTGGGGGAGATAATAGGTACACTAGAAGGACTCCGGATTTTTCAGTTTTTTGCAATTTTTTTTCCTCCTCACCTTCTAAAAATCATAACGCTTTCAGTTTTTCAGCTACAGATCTATATGAAGGCTTGTTTTATGCGCTACCAATTTTATTTTGTAATTAAATCAATCATTTCACAACAAAATCTATGACAAATCAAAAAAAAAACATTTGTGGGACAAAATTTAAAAAAAAAAAATGCCATTTTGTCATTTTTAACGGTTTTGGTTCTACACAGAGCACTGATGGTAAAAATGACACCTTATCTTTATTCTGTAGGATACCCAATTTATGTAGGTTTTATTTTGTTTTACTACTTTAAAAAAATAAGAAACTACATGCACCAAAATGAGTATGTTTAAAATTGTCATCTTCTGACCCCTAGAACTTTTTTTGTTTTTCCGCATACAGGGCGCTATGAGAGCTAATTTTTTGCTCCGTGGTCTGTAGTTTTTATCGGTACCATTTTTGTTTTGATGTGACTTTTTGATTGCTTTGTATTAGTTTTTTTTAGAGTATTATAAAAATGGCCAAAAAGGCAATTTTGGACTTTTGAATTTTTCTTTACGTATACGTCATTGACCGAGCAATTTAATTAACGCTATACAGTGATCCCCCGACCTGCGATGGCCCCGCCAGACGATAATTTCAACATCTCTCAGAAGCCATCGAATATTGAAGGCAGCATCAACATACGATGCTTTTGTATGTCGGGGCCATCGCATAAACGGTTATCTGGCAGCACAGACTGTTTCAGCTACCGCCGGATAGCCATTTAAGGTGCCCCATGTGGTCCGGTGATGGTCACTCACCTGTCCCCAATGTTCCGGACCGTCCTCTTCGGGCTCCGCTGCATCGCCGTCGCTCTCCGTCGTCATCACGTCACCGCGCACACCGTCCAGTCATCCAATAGGAGCGGCGTGCTCAACGACGTGATGACGGTGATGAAGAGGGACGATCCCGGCCAGCAGAGACGGTCCAGAGCAGCGGACACACCCTGGGGACGCGGCGACAGCGATGGAGGGCGACATCCAGGGCAGCAGTGACGGTCCGGAGCGGAGGGGACAGGTGAGTACAACTTCCTATACTTTCCATTGCACAGATCCCTCAACATACGATGGTTTCAACTAACGATGGTTCATTTGGAACCAATTACCATTGTATGTTGAGGGATCACTGTATTTTTATAGTTGAGACATTTACACACGCGGAGATACCATATACGTTTATATTTATTATGTTTACATATTTTTATATGGAACTTGGGAAATGGGGGGTGATTTTAACTTTTAGTATGGAAGGAGTCAATTCACATTTATTAACTTTTTTTAACATTTTGAAAAATGTTTTTACTTTGATCAATGCGTTTAAGGGGTTAATGCCAGGCATCACCGCGATCAGTGATGTCGGGCATTAGACACAGGTCCCGGCCGTTGTTAGCTACCGGGACCACCCCCGCTTTGACGCAGAGTCAGCCCGTGACCCTGCGTTATGGCAGGGGAGCGGGTGCAGGGCGTACAGGTATGCTCTGCGTCCTGAAGAGGTTAAAGTGTACCTGTCATCTGAAAAAAATGTTGATATATTGTAGAGACTTATCAAAAGTTTCGATCTGTCAGGGGTCGAAGTGTTCAATCCCAAGAATGAGCCGGGAGAAGTCCGTGCTTAGTGCGTTCTCTCCTGGCTCTGTGTCACATGACCTGGCCAAGACTCATAATGCAATCCTATGCGGCCGTCCGGGTCTCAAACACAGAGCAAGGAGAGAAGTGCATGCCCACACATTTCACCTTGCTCATTCTTGTCTTCTCAACACTATAAAGTTTTTTTTTTTTAATGTCCCCAGGACCCTTATGCAGATTTTGCCTTCCCTTTGAAGTAAAAATCTGTAAAGAACCTGCAGCATATCTAACACCAAAACTGACATGCCATGAATCTAACATCCACACCGTAGGTCAGTTTCGGCTCAGATTTGGTTCCACTGTGTGCGGATGAGATTTTATAAGTCTCATCCATATCTCTGCTACTGTAAATGCTGCAGATTTTCTGCACAGAACTTCTGCAGCACATTGGCCATGTGTAATACAGGTCCCTGATAGTATTCTTCATGCATGGCCTACCATGGGAAAAGACAACCTTGAGAAGGTCATATAGTGAGATGAGAGAAGTTCACCTTCAGTCACTAGAGCAGTGTTTTTCAAACAGTGTGTCTTCAGCTGTTGCAAAACTACAACTCCCAGCATGCTACACTACCCTGGAGTGAAGACTGTATCCCCTATACCCTCCCTGAGCACACACATCACACATAACACTGGTGCATTTCACAGAAGAGCAAAAAGTTTATTTCTATGACACATACACATGTATTAGTACTGGGGCAGCCGTAAAGCGCTGTGCTGCCGCTCCTCAGCTACAGCAGCACATGGGCACCCTGCTGCCACAGGCGGGACGTACACAAGGTGTGAGGTGACCTGGTCACAGACTACAGCCTGCACTGCCATGTGTGATGCCCTTGTCCAGTCCTCCGCCATCACTCACCCGGATTCCTTTCACCACCGTGATGTTATCGTTCTCGTCCGCCTCAAAGGAGACTCTTCTGGTGCTGCTGCCGCCGCCTCCCATGTCACACGGTCCGCCTGACAGCAACTATCCCAGGGACAGCAGCCGGGTCACACAGAACAGGCCGCAACAAGGGGACACCAGCCGGCAGCAGCTCATCAACTACAACGCCGCTGATTGGCCGCTGGTGATGACGCCACGCCCACATGTGATGAAACTGGCTTCTCATTGGTGGGCGGAGTACTGGATAAGTTTCTCTACTCTTGAAAGTGGTTCCAGCCACGGCTGTATGCATGTACTGGGTAAAGGGAACCGAAAGAACCTGCTCTGCGGGATATCCTGTTGGCTGTCCTATGTTGGTACCTGGCTAATTCTTATGCTTCGTCTTATTGTATTTCCCTGTGAGCTCAGAAGCAGAGCCAATGGGCTGAGACCGAAGCTGCTATTTAACCCTATAGATGCCGCGGTCAGTACAGACCGCAGCATCTATAGGACTGACCGGGGGAGGGGCTCCCCCTGTCACCCATCGCGTCGCAGCCTCCAAGTGTTGCCATGACAACCTGACTTCTGAATCTGTCTTGTACGGAAGCCTGTGAGGCCCAGCCACCTTGGCACCGTGGATATGATCTCTCCGTGTTTGTGATATGGTCTTGTATGACCTTGTGCTGAGATGCTTATATTCCTCTTCCTACTGTCACCGCACTTCATATCTATATCCTAACACACGACATTGCTCTATGTCCCTTG
The DNA here is from genome assembly GCF_029499605.1 of Hyla sarda. Taxonomy (NCBI): domain Eukaryota; kingdom Metazoa; phylum Chordata; class Amphibia; order Anura; family Hylidae; genus Hyla; species Hyla sarda. The sequence goes on along the minus strand of NC_079192.1, from coordinate 193,587,212 downwards.
CTATAATGTTTAATATGTTATACATACTAGATTTATGTTCCAGTTTTGTTCATATATAATCATCACCAGCTGCACAGGGGCCATGTATAAGAGCTGCATTTGGATTTCTTGATTTCCAATTGCTAAGGGCCCTGTAGATACTTGAAGCAGTGTATAGCTGCCCCCTGTAGGTAGGTTTCCCTGTAGGTAGGTTTCCCTGTAGATATCAGCACGCTGTAGGTAATAGCACCTCCTTGCATATTGTTGCAGCCCCCTGAATATAATAGCAGTGCCCCTGTTTGTAGTAGCAGCACATCTTTAAGTAGTAGTAGCCCCCTGTAGGTATAGGTATGCCCAGCAGACATTAGTGTGGTGGCCCAGTACAGCAGTTGCTCTCCTGATACATTTTCTGTCCTGTGTGGCAGATTCTATTTCAAAGCCCCCTGAGTAGACCTTCATTATATGTGCCCTAAAGGGTTAAGTAACCTATGTTAATTTTTCATTTGTTCAATGTTCATATGCCTTTAAATGTTGTAACCAGGGAAGGTGTCTGTGACCAGGTGACTTATGTGGTGACCTATGGGACCCCTCAAAATTGTTCCCATATAAACCAAGGGAGGAGCTAGCTAGTCAGTCTATTCTCTGCTGAGCTACAGTACAGTCCAGACCTGAGAGCATCTGGTGTCCTGAAGAGACCCAAGGCCTAACCATGCAGCCACGCTTCCACCGACCAAGTGCCCCTTCAGGTGAAAGTCAAAGCCTGGTAAGCAGTCACAGGGGTGAAGCCTAGTCAGTCATAGTCAAGTCAGTCAAATCTGCTATGGGTCTGCATAATTCAGTCCAAGTCCACTACAAGTCCCAGCGTGCCCGCAAGTCTCCTTAAGTCACTGGTCATCTCCTTGGGCCTAACTGAGCTGTAAAGACTATAACATCTGTCTTCTTCAGTAAAGCTGCTGTTCTGTAAATTTGCACAGGAGTGATTATTTGCCCCACCCCTATCCCAGGAACCAGCGGCCATACCTCGGGTGGATGGTGTAGAGGATAACTATGCCCTGGCGTCACGAATACAAGGGGGTAATGCCATCTGCTCCTAGGGTAATAACATCTGCCCATCATCACACCCTCACCACATTAGCAGTGCACCGTTTAGGTAGCAGTAGCCCCCTGCAGGTAGTAGTAGTACCCCCCCCCCCCCCCCTGAATGTTGTAGCCCTCCTTTAGGTAGTTTAGGTAGTAGTAGCCCCTGTAGGTAGTAGTAGTCTCACTGAGTGTTGTAGCAGCCCACTCTTGCAAGATTAAATACTTACCCTGCTTCCGAGCAGTCTATTGTGTGAACTCTTCCTTTCTCCTCTGCTCTGTGCTTCGGCGCATGATGATGTCACACATGTGCCGGAGCACAGAGGAAGGATGTTCGAACTTGGGTGGCCACAAGAATAATTGCTTGTGACCTTAAGGCCAAAATGGTCTGTGTCTCTAACCCCTTAAGGACCAAGCCTATTTTGGCCTTAACCCCTTAAAGGGGTAGTCCTAAGGATAGGGGATAAGTTTGAGATCGTGGGGGTCCGACCGCTGGGGCCCCCTGCGATCTCTCTGTACGGGGGCCAGGCTCTCCGGCCAGATAGCGGGTGTCGACCACCGCACGAAGCACCCCCTCAATACATTGCTATGGCAGAGCCAGAGATTGCCGAAGGCAGCGCTCCGGCTCTGCCATAGAGTTGAATTGAGGGGGGGTGTCGGCCGCCGATTCGTGCGGTGGTCGGCACGCCCCCTTCTCGCGAGCTGTCGAGGCCCCGTACAGGAGATCGCGGGGGCCCCAGCGGTCGGACCCCACGATCTGCAACTTATCCCCTATCCTTAGGATAGGGGATAAGTTTTTGCTTGTTCGTTTTTTCCTCCTCACCTTTAAAAAAAATCATAACTCTTTCAATTTTGCACCAATTAATGCGACAACAGTTCTACTTTGTAATGAAAAAAAAATCATTGTGCAACAAAATTGAACAAACGCCATTTTGTGACTTTTGGGGTCTTCCATTTCTACGCAGTCCATTTTCGGAAAAAATTACATCTTATCTTTATTCTGTAGGGCCATAAGATTAAAATGATACCCTACTTTTATAGGTTTGATTTTGTCGTACTTCTGGAAAAAAGTATAACTAAATGCAGGAAAATTTATACGTTTAAAATTGTCATATTCTGACCCCTATAAATTTTTTATTTTTGCGTGTATGGGGCGGTATGAGGGCTAATTTTTTGCAGCATGATGTGAAGTTTTAGCGGTTCCATATTTGTATTGATCTGACTTTTTGATCGCTTTTTATTCATTTTTTCTTTATAAAAAAAGTGACCAAAAATACGCTATTTTGAACTTTGGAATTTTTTTGCGCATACGCCATTGACCGTGCAGTTTAATTGATGATACATTTTTATAATTCGGGCATTTCCGCACACGGCGATACCACATATGTTTATTTTTATTTAAACAGTTTTTTTTAAATGGGAAAAGGGGGGTGATTCAAACTTTTATTAGGGAAGGGGCTAAATGATCTTTATTCACTTTTTTTTTTCACTTTTTTTTCAGTGTTATAGCTCCCATAGGGACCTATAACACTGCACACACTGATCTTTTTCATTGATCACTGGTTTCTCATAGGAAACCATTGATCAATGATTCTGCCGCATGACTGCTCATGCCTGGATCTCAGGCACTGAGCAGTCATTCGGCGATCGGACAGCAAGGAGGCAGGAAGGTACCCTCCGGCTGTCCTGTAAGCTGTTCGGGATGCCGCTATTTCGCCGCGGCGATCCCGAACAGCTCCCTGAGCTAACCGGCAAAATTGCCGCGAGCTATTAGCCAGGGGTCCCGGCCGTTGTTAGAGGCCGGGCCCGACCCGCTATGACGCGTGGCCCCGCGTTATAGAACGGGAGCGGACTCCTGACGTACCGGTACGTCATGGATCCTTAACAGGTTAAGTGGTTAAAGGGATACTCCCGTGGAAAACTTTTTTTTTTTAAATCAACTGGTGCCAGAAAGTTAAACATATTTGTAAATTAAAAGAACAGAAAAACAATATCCCCACCTCAAGGTTAGTGTTTAAATGGTAATAATGTTACAATAAGACCGTGCTTCAATTATTCCAATAATTTATTAAAAATTTGTTACAATATCTTATATTCCACTCTCACAGGGCCCTTGTGGGAGAAGAAATAATGTTAAAATACAAATAAAAAAATATATAACATCATGCAAAACTATTCTATATGCCACTTTTGTTTTGTTAGTTATTGTTAGTATTGCAAGTTGTGTCCATTAATGGACACCGATATACTTAGGAAATGTAACTGTCCTTTATGTTGTAGCAATAGTCGCTATGATGATGTTACAATAATAAATTGTCTCTGGTTGGATTATTTGAGTGCACTACAAACTGTAGCAAATGATGTAATAAACAATGTTTTGTTACCAGTTCCTATGGTGCTCCTTTCTAGTCAGCAATCCCTCGCTGAGCTGCAGATGAACTTGCAGAGATGTGTGCTGGCATGCACAGATGGCGGCTGGTCCTGACGGCGCAGGGCCCGGGTGATACCGCCCGATGATACCGAGGAGATGGATGCAGAGCCTCGTGTTTTCAGCGTCTGACGTCAGGAGTCTTGCAAACCATAGGAGCTGAAACTGATTGAGTCCAGACTTAGAGGCAGGTAAGTCCTGGAAGTGGATTGCTCACTCAGAGCTGTAGGAACTGTCCAGAGTGTAGCCAACCAGGGTCCTTGCAGTAATAACTTTCTGAGCAACAAGTGGCATAAGTAGCATCAATAAAAATATTATTAAAAATAACTAGACGCGTTTCAGGGTGCTTAATAATGTCTGACCCTTTCTTTTTTTCTTTTTTAATACACACCCCATCATCTCCCTCCTTTTCTGCATCCACACATTTTCCACTTGGAGCAATTTACTGGATTCAAGGTAATTTTTTTTTTCCTGTGCAGGACAGGGAGGGGTGTGCAGGACTGGGAAGAAGCCCAGATAAAGGAGAGGGTTAACATCCAAGCTCCTACAAGTCAGTGAATGGAATCTACAGGGTGATTCCCCCTCCGACAAACCAAGATACAATTCTGGAATTATATGAATCTTTCTCGAGAACAAAACTTTAACGCAATAAGACAACAATGTCTCAAAGCTGCACCCCAGACAGACAGGACAGGACAGTTTGTTCTACGAAGCCTTACAATTATTCAAGGCAAAATTATGCAAAATAAAAAGGTAACTTAAAATGTTATCATAAAAGATAAACTATATATAGGTCAAGCATCTCATACATAGCTTCTGAGAGAAAGACTGGGAAGGGAGGAAAATGATTCCTCTGACCATGTACCTGAATCGCTACGATGTGCCGTGTCCCACACCCTAGCTGTGAATAGCAACTGAGCACAAGTCCATTTGTGAACTTCAAAACAGGAGTGTCAAACCAAACAGAACAGCAGACCTGTACATATTAGGAACACGTCAAAAGCAAGGAGAGACCAGGGTTAAAAACAATAACTAGACAAAGAATGATCAGTGACATACAATGAAAAAAAGAGAGAGAACACTACAAAATAATAAACAGATATATCAAGACACAAGATAAGGATTAGTATATAGCAGCCAAAACCCAACACAAACCAACAACAGCTAAAATCTTACTGTTTAACCCCTTGCCGCAAATGGACGTTCATTAACGTCCATTTGCGGCTCCCAAAGTATGAAGCACGCTCAGCAGGTGGGCGCGCACCATACCCGGTGGGTCCCATTGCTGTAAGCAACTCGGACCCATGGCTAATGCCAGACAAACCTATGGGGGCTATAACACTGTAAAAAAAAGTGTAAAAAAAAAAAAGTTAATAAATGTGGTTTAACCTCTTCAGGACATAGGGCATATGGATACGCCCTGCATTCCGAGTCCTTAAGGACCGAGGGTGTATCCATACGTCCGTGGGAATTCCGGTCCCCACCGCTAGCCACTTGGGGACTGGAGCCGGATTCCTGCTGAAATCGTTCAGCAGGCATCCCGGCATATCGCCCAGGGGGGTCATTATGCCCCCCCATGTCGGCGATTCCGGGTCAATCGGGTCTCCAGTGATCCGGAATTACTGGCTGATCGGGGCCGTCTCTGACGGCCGCGAACAGCCAGAGCCTGCAGGGGTGAGGTGGCACTGGTGCCACCTCACGATCGCCCTGATTTATCGGCCGGATTACCGGCCGACCAATCAGAGCGCCTGCTGCGGGTGTCACTCCCGCAACCTACTCCCCCCCTCTTCCGGAGGACGTGAGCGGGTGCGGGACATGCACCCCGGGAGCTGGGGACCCCGATCCCCGGCGTCAATGTTGGGATCGGGGCCCCAGGAGTGGCGGCGGGACTGACCTGTGTGCCGGCAGCAGTAGGAGGTGAGTGACAGCCTCCTGCTGTTGCTTAGCAACAGCTCCCAGCATGCAAAAAGGGCATGCTGGGAGCTGTAGTTATGCAACAGCAGGAGGCAGACCACCACAACTCCCAGCATTCCCTTATGGGCATGCTGGGACTTATGGTTTTGCAACAGCTGGAGGCACATTTTTTCTATGGAAAAGATAACTACAACTCCCAGCTTGCACAAACAGCTAAAGTGCATGCTGGGAGTTGTAGTGGTGCATCTGCTGGTTGCATAACTACAACTCCCAGCATTCCTGTTGGCTGTCGGTGACTGCTGAGAGTTGTAGTTTTGCAACAGCTGAAGGCACACCGGTTGTGAAACTCAGAGTTTTTTTTTTACCTAACTCTGTTTCACGACCAGTGTGCCTCCAGCTGTTGCAAACTCCAACTCTCAGCAGTCAATGTACACCATGCACCGTACATGCTGGGAGTTGTAGTTTTGCAACAGCTGGAGGCACACTGGTTGTGAAACACTGAGTTAGGTCACAAACTCAGTGATACATAACCAGTGTGCCTACAGCTGTTACAAAACTAAAACTCTCAGCATGTACAGTCTGTCAGCGCATGCTGGGAGTTGTAGTTTTGCAACAGCTGGATGTTCCCCCCCCCAATGTGAACGTACAGGGTACACTCACATGGGCGGAGGTTTACAGTAAGTATCTGGCTGCAAGTTTGAGCTGCGGCAAATTTTCTGCCGCAGCTCAAACTGCCAGCGAGAAACTACTGTGAACCCCCGCCCGTGCGACTGTACCCTATAAACACTACACTAACAAAAAATAAAATAAAAAGTAAAAAACACTACATATACACATACCCCTAAACAGCCCCCCTCCCCAATAAAAATGAAAGCTTCTGGTACGCCACTGTTTCCAAAACAGAGCCTCCAGCTTTTGCAAAACAACAACTCCCAGTATTGTCGGACAGCCGTTGACTGTCCAGGCATGCTGGGAGTTTTGCAACCCCTATGTCCACCCCTATGCAAGTCCCTAATTTAGGCCTCAAATGCGCATGGCGTTCTCACTTTTGAGCCCTCTCGTATTTCAAGACAACAGTTTAGGGTCACATATGGGGTATCGCCGTACTCGGGAGAAATTGTGTTACAAATTTTGGGGTGTATTTTCTGCTTTTACCCTTTATAAAATTTTTGGGGAAAACAAGCATTTTAGGTAAAAAATTTTTTTTTTTTTTTACATATGCAAAAGTCGTGAAACACCTGTGGGGTATAAAGGTTCACTTAACCCCTTGTTATGTTCCTCGAAGGGTCTAGTTTCCAAAATGGTATGCCATGTGGGTTTTTTTTTTGCTGTCCTGGCACCATAGGGGCTTCCTAAATGCAGCATGCCCCCAGAGCAAAATTTGCTTTCAAAAAGCCAAATGTGACTCCTTCTCTTCTGAGACCTGTAGTGCGCCAGCAGAGCACTTTTCACCCCCATATGGCATGTTTTCTGAATCGGGAGAAATTGGGCTTCAAATTTTTTAGTTGTATTTTCTGCTATTACCCTTTTTAAAAATGTAAAATTTTTGGGAAAACAAGCATTTTAGGTAAAAAATTTTTTTTTTTTTTTACATATGCAAAAGTCGTGAAACACCTGTGGGGTATAAAGGCTCACTTTATCCCATGTTACATTCCCCGAGGGGTCTAGTTTCCAAAATGGTATGCCATGTGTTTTTTTTTTTTTTTGCTGTTCTGGCACCATAAGGGCTTCCTAAATGCAACATGCCCCCCAAAAACCATTTCAGAAAAACGTACTCTCCAAAATCCCCTTGTCGCTCCTTCCCTTCTGAACCCTCTACTGCGCCCGCCGAACACTTTACATAGACATATGAGGTATGTGCTTACTCGGGAGAAATTGGGCTACAAATACAAGTAAAAATTTTCTCCTTTTACCCCTTGTAAAAATTCAAAAATTGGGTCTACAAGAACATGTGAGTGTAAAAAATGAAGATTTTGAATTTTCTCCTTCACTTTGCTGCTATTCCTGTGAAACACCTAAAGGGTTAAAACGCTGACTGAATGTCATTTTGAATACTTTGGTGGGTGTAGTTTGTATAATGGGGTCATTTATGGGGTATTTCTAATATGAAGACCCTTCAAATCCACTTCCAACCTGAACTGGTCCCTGAAAAATAGCAAGTTTGAAAATTTTGTGAAAAATTGGAAAATTGCTGCTGAATTTTGAAGCCCTCTGGTGTCTTCCAAAAGTAGAAACTTGTCAATTTTATGATGCAAACATAAAGTAGACATATTGTATATCTTAACCAAAAAAAAAAAAGTATTCGTAATATCCATTTTCCTTACAAGCAGAAAGCTTCAAGGTTAGAAAAATGCAAAATTTTCTAATTTTTCATCAAATTTACGGATTTTTCACCAAGAAAGGATGCAAGTTACCACAAAAATTTACCACTATGTTAAAGTAGAATATGTCACGAAAAAACATTCTCGGAATCAGAATGATAACTAAAAGAATCCCAGAGTTATTAATGTTTAAAGTGACAGTGGTCAGATGTGCAAAAAACGCTCCGGTCCTTAAGGCCAAAATGGGCTTGGTCCTGAAGGGGTTAACCCCTACCCTAATAAAAGTTTGAATCACCCCCTTTATCCTATTTAAAAAAAAAAAAACTGTAAATAAAATTGTTACGCCGAGCGCTCCGGGTCCCTGCTCCTCCCCGGAGCGCTCACGGCGTTCACCTCCGTGCAGCGCCCCGGTCAGACCCGCTGACCAGGAGTGCTGCGCTACTGTCTCCGGCGGGGATGCGACCCGCGTAGCGGGATGCCCCCGCCCGCGGCTCGCATCCCAGTCTCCTCACCTGCCCCGTCCTCCGTCCGCTCAGTTCCCGGCGCGCGCGGCCCCGCTCCCTAGGGCGCGCGCGCCGGCTCTCTGAGATTTAAAGGGCCAGTGCGCCATTGATTGGCGTCTGGCCCAATCAGTACCTGCACCTGTGTCCAGGCTTATTTAAACCCACTTCCCCTTCCTGTCCTGGCCGGATCTTGTTGCCTTGTGCCAGTGAAAGCGTTTTTGTGTATGTTCCTAGCCTGTGTTCCAGACCTTCTGCTGTTGCCCCTGACTACGACTCTTGCTGCCTGCCCTGACCTTCTGCTACGTCCGACCTTGCTCTTGCCTTGTCCTTCTGTACCACGCCAGTCTCAGCAGTCAGTGAGGTTGAGCCACTACTGGTGGACACGACCTGGTTGCTACCGCCGCAGCAAGACCATCCCGCTTTGCGGCGGGCTCTGGCGAATACCAGTAGCAACTTAGAATCGGTCCACCGGTACGGTCCACACCAATCCCTCACTGACACAGAGGATCCACCACCAGCCTGCCGAAGCCTGACAGTAGATCCGGCCATGGATCCCGCTGAGGTGCCGCTGCCAAGTCTTGCTGACCTATTCACGGTGGTCGCCCAGCAATCCCAACAGATCGCCCAACCAGGACAGCAGCTGACGCAGTTGTCCGCCATGCTACAGCAACTTCTGCCACAGCTACAGCAACCATCTCCTCCGCCAGCGTGACAAAGCGTTTTTTGCCGCGAAACATTGCTGCAAGGACTTCATTGAGTCCTCATTCCTGTTCCCCCCCCCCCCCCCCGGACCCCACTGTACTGCGGATCTTCACTTTCCTGTGTATCGTTTGATCTGAATAAACCACTATCAAGGGTGAGTGCTGCGCTGTCATCATTCTTTGCTTTTATATATTTTTGCACCTTTGCCTATTGCTACATCGCACCGCCCAGTGTACAGTACAGGCCCCTCATCATCTAGCATATATCTAATTAGCAGGACCCCAGTGCCGAGGGCGCGTACTCTATTCTTCATCATATTTTAAATACTGTATCTTACCAAGGAAAAGCTGTGGTTAGGACTGGGCGGGGTTTATTCCCATTTTATATATCTAGAGATAATATGCCCATAGGATATCATATAATGTGATGATCTCTACACATAGTAATCTACTGATATCTGAACTAACCCACTTCTGTGATTAGGTTTAATCTTTTAATAATATATCATTGTTTTATATCTGACATTATGTCATTGATATTTTCTTTATATCATTTCATTGATATTATGGTCTGTTTTTATTACTCTCCTTAATGTTAATCAACTGTAACAAATAAATGTATATATCATTTTTATAATTACTGCGTTATTTTATTATATTGCAAAAGTTACACTACCACTACTATAGAACTCATATCCTGGAAAATAGTCGGGCCTAGATGTGGTGAATTGCATTGTTTGTATATTTTTGGCAATTCATAACGGTCATAATATTTTTCATATTTTTGTTGACCATAATGAATAATTCATAAATGAGTTATTAACCCCCGACATGCGAGACTACGATGTGCAATATGAAAATTAAAGCCGGAACAATTTTCCAAAGATATTGTGAGTTATGTTTTAAATTTATACTCATCTACGTTGATTTAGATGGTTGGCGTGCAGTCAGCATTTGTTTGCCCTACACACGTGTATTACTCAGAAGAGGAAAACACAAAAGTGCAAAAATGAAAATCACCAAAGAGGGAAGGAGTTGAACACAAACACTGAATCTTTGGAGATCCAGTATTACCCCCAAACGAAAACAGTAGTGACACAAATGTATTTGTGAACATACTCAGAGACACAGAAGCTTATTAATAGTCTTTTTTCAAGCAGCCTCGCTGTTAGATTATATTCTGCTATTCCTAATTCAACTAAAACATTGCATACTCCAGAATTTCCACTAACCCAGCAACTTCTAAATTTACTAAATATATTTACTGCAAATATGAAACACTTGATTTATCCCATGAAATTATGTCTTTAACATTTAGTAAAACCATTCACAAATGTTCCTGTTATGTTAATTGCACATTTCTTTGTCTACAGTATGTGACATACAAGCCCCTCCCCTCTCGGAAAAGTTAATAACTACATTACAGTTGCATTTAAGACAAGCCCTCCTCTTGGAATGTTTGGGCATTGGCTAGTCCCTGGACGCCATTTTGAGATATTAAACATATATCATACCTCGCATAAGAGGTAGAAAAAAAGTTTGATTTTATGTCTTCCATTACCATAGAAATATTCACTTAAAAAATGTAGCATGTTAGATATAACATGTTCTGTGTATACAGTAGACAATGTTACAGACTTTACAATAACATACATGCACATGGACTTCACAGAAAGCTTCTGCCTATAACTTCCTAGTTTCTTCACTTAGCTTTTTATTCAACTTAACTTGTCAACATATTCTTCAACTCTCTGAACCTCATTTGCTAAGCCAAACCCTACAGTTTTTATAGTTTTTTTGTGGTCTAAAATTTAGGCGCACACCTGTAAAAACTTTTTGTGACATGTTTGGACCAAAAATAGTCTACATTCTCACACATCACTCGGAGAGTTTCAGAAAACCCTACAAAGGGGCATGGCTTATAAAAATGGGCGTAACCTGTCAATTTTCAAAAATCACTCCCTTTTTTTTTCCACAAACTGGCAAAAAAGCAGAGAAGAGTAATTCCTGAACAATTACTGTTTTTCACCAGAGGCTGGTGAAAAACAGCTAAAATGGTCAGTTTTTCACAAAGCATGGTTATCATTGGCAATTTGCCTAATCTAAACCAAAATTAAAAAGACTGATTCACTTAACCCCTTAAGGACTCAGGGTTTTTCAGTTTTTGCACTTTCGTTTTTTCCTCCTTACCTTTTAAAAATCATAACCCTTTCAATTTTCCACCTAAAAATCCATATTATGGTTTATTTTTTGCGTCGCCAATTCTACTTTGCAGTGACATTAGTCATTTTACCCAAAAATGCACGGCGAAACGGGAAAAAAATCATTGTGCGACAAAATCGAAGATAAAACGCCATTTTGTAACTTTTGGGGGCTTCCGTTTCTACGCAGTGCATATTTCGGTAAAAATTGCACCTTATCATTATTCTGTAGGTCCATACAGTTAAAATGATACCCTACTTATATAGGTTTGATTTTGTCGCACTTCTGAAAAAAATCATAACTACATGCAGGAAAATGTATACGTTTAAAAATGTCATCTTTTGACCCCTATAACTTTTTTATTTTTCCACGTACAGGGCGGTATGAGGACTCATTTTTTGTGCCGTGATCTGAGGTTTTTATCGGTATGATTTTTGTTTTGATCGGACTTTTTGATCATTTTTTAATGGTATAAAAAGTGACCAAAAATGCGCTTTTTTTGACTTTGGAATTTTTTTGCACCATTGACCGTGCGGTTTAATTAATGATATATTTTTATAGTTCGGACATTTACGCACGCGGCGATACCACATATGTTTTGTTTTTTTACACTGTTTTATTTTTTTTTATGGGAAAGGGGGGGTGATTCAAACTTTTATTAGGGAAGGGGTTAAATGACCTTTATTAACACTTTTTTTTAACTTTTTTTTTTCAGTGTTATAGGTCCCATAGGAACCTATAGCACTGCACACACTGATCTTTTACACAGATCACAGGCGTGTATTAACACGCCTGTGATCAGTGTTATCGGCACTTGACTGCTCCTGCCTGGATCACAGGCACTGAGCAGTTATTCGCCGATCGGACACCGAGGAGGCAGGTAAGGGCCTTCCCGGTGTCCTGTAAGCTGTTCGGGACGCCGCGATTTCACCACGGCGGTCCCGAACAGCCCGACTGAGCAGCCGGGTCACTTTCACTTCAGAAGCTTCTAAAGGGTTAATACCGCACATCGCCGCGATCGGCGATGTGTGGTATTAGCCGCCGGTCCCGGCTGTTGATGAGCGCCGGGACCGACGCGATATGATGCGGGTTCTTCATATCGCGGGAGCCGGCGCAGGACGTAAATATACGTCCTGCGTCGTTAAGGGGTTAAATCAGGTATTCCAGGAAAAAATACTTTTTTTTTTTTTAATATCAACTGGCTCCAGAAAGTTAAACAGATTTGTATATTACTTCTATTAAAAAATCTTAATCCTTTCCATAATTATCAGCTGCTGAAGTTGAGTTGTTTTCTGTCTGGCAACAGGGCTCTCTGCTGACATCTCTGCTTGTCTCGGGAACTGCACAGAGTAGAAGAGGTTTGCTATGGGGATTTGCTTCTAAACTGGGCGGTTCCCGAGACAGGTGTCATCAGAGAGCACTTAGACAGAAAAGAACAACTCAACTTCATCAGCTCATAAGTACTGAAAGGATTAAGATTTTTAATTTACAAATCTGTTTAACTTTCTAGAGCCAGTTGATATATATAAAAAAGTTATTTCCTGGATAACCCCTTTAAGTTGCCTTTCATCGAGACTTATATTCCTGACTTGATAGGATATATGGACAAATATTTTTATACCATAAATGTGATGAGATTTTAAATAAATATATTTTTAAAATACTGTTTACTTTGATGTTTGCATTGCTTTATGGTAGTACTTTTTAATTGTATCTGTGATTTATTCAATATCTATTACACAACTTTATTTATTGCATTGCTCACATAATCCACGTTCATCCTTTTCTTTCATCTGGCATGTAGAATATTGTCGCTATGGCTGGCAGCCTCAGTGTCCAAGTGAATGCTTAAACCCTTAAAGGACAACTGCAGCCGCATAACACTTATTCCCTATCCACAGGATAGGGGATAAGTGTTTGATCGCAGGGGGTCCGACCGCTGGGACCCCCCCCCCCCCGATCTCCCTAACGGGGCACCACCATAAGCGCTCATGGTGAGCGCTAAGGCACGCAGCGTCGACCTAGAGGTCGACGGTGACGCCCTGTCTCCTCCCCGTTCCCTTACAGTTCTATGGGGGATGCGGGGAGGCACGAATGCTGCCTCTCCCATAGAGATGTATGGAGGATGCATGCCGGCCGCAACGTCATGCTGCGGCTAGCACGCCCCCTGCGCGGGAGAGCCGCGGCCCCGTACAGGAGATCGCCGGGGGCCCCAGCGTTCGGATCCCACACGATCAAACATTTATCCCCTATCTTGAGGATAGGGGATAAGTGTTTGTAACGCTGCAGATGTCTTTTAAGGACTGAGCCCTTTTTCACCTTAGGGACAGAGCCCTTTTTTGCAATTCTGACCACTGTCACTTTAAGCATTAATAACTCTGGGATGCTTTTACCGATTATTCTGATTCCGAGATTGTTTTTTCGCGACATATTCTACTTTAACACAGTGGTAAATTTTTGTCGTTACTTGCATCCTTTCTTGGTGAAAAATCACGAAATTTCATGAAAATTTAGCATTTTTCTAACTTTGAAACTCTCTGCTTGTAAGGAAAATGGATATTCCAAATAAGGTTTATATTGATTCACAAATACAATATGTCTACTTTATGTTGGCATCACAAAATTTACCTATTTTTACTTTTTGAAGACATTAGAGGGCTTCAAAGTATAGCAGCAATTTTCAAAATTTTCATGAAAATTTCTAATTCTGACTTTTTCAGGGACCAGTTAAGTTTGAACTGGATTTGAGGGGCCTTTCTGTGAGAAATACCCCATAAATGACCCCGTTATAGAAACTACACCCCTCAAAGTTTTCAAAATGACATTCAAAAAGTGTGTTAACCCTTGCACCAAAGTGGAGGAGAAAAATCTAAATCTGCGTTTTTTACATTAATATGTTCTTGTAGCCCCATTTTTAAAAGTGGTAAATGGAGAAAAAGCTCCCCAAAATTTGTAGCCCAATTTCTCTTCAGTACGTAAATACCTCATATGTTGACATAAAGTGCTCTCTCTGGGCTCACAGCATGGCTCAAGAGGGAAAGAGCAACTGTGGGATTTTTGAAAATGAATTTTGCTGTCATGGTTTTTGGGGACCATGTTGCATTTAGGAAGCCCCCATGGTGCCAGAACAGCAAAAAAACACATGGCATACTATTTTGGAAACTACACCCCTCAAGGAACGTAACAAGAAGTATAGTGAGCCTTAACACCCCACAGGTGTTTGACGACTTGGATGTGAAAATGGAAAATTAGATTTTTAACACTAAAATTATGGTGTTACCCCAAATTTTTCTTTTTCACAAGGGATAAGAGGAGAAAATGGACCCCAAAATTTGAAACCCAATTTCTCCTGATTAAGAAAATGCCCCATATATGGACGTTAATTGCTCTGCTGGCGCACTACAATGCTTAGAAGAGAAGGAGCAACATTTGGCTTTTTGAAAGAGAATTTTGCTGAAATGGATTTTGGGGGGTATGTTGCATTTAGAAAGTCCCCAGGGTGCCAGAAAAGCAAAAAACAAACAAACACATGGCATACTATTTTGAAAACTACACCCCTCGAGGAACGTGACAAGGGGTACAGTGAGCCTTAACACCTCACAGGTGTTTGACGACTTTGCGTTGAAGTTGGACATGAAAATGGAAAATTTTATTTTTAACACTAAAATGATGGTGTTACTCCAAATTTTTTCATTTTCACATGGTATAATAGGAGAAAATGGACCCCACAATTTAAAGCCCAATTTCTCCCGGTTAAGAAAACGCCCCATATGTGGATGTTAAGTGCTCTGCTGGCACACTACAGGTCTCAGAACAGAAGGAGCGCCATTGGACTTTTGGAGATAGAATTTTGCTGGAATTGAAGTCGGGGACCATGTACATTTACAAACCTCCCATGGTGCCAGAACAACAGAAACACCCCACATGTGACCCCATTTAGGAAACTACACCCCTCACAGAATGAAATAAGAGGTGCAGTGAGCATTTACACCCCACTGGCGTTTCACAGATCTTTGGAACAGTGGGCTGTGCAAATGAAAAATTACAAAAAATCTGTCAGATACCTGTGGGGTGTAAATGCTCACTGCACCCCTTATTAAATTCTGTGAGGTGTGTAGTTTCCAAAATGGGGTCACATGTGGGGTGTTCCACTGTTCTGGTACCATGGGGGCTTTCTAAATGTACATGGCCTTCAATTCCAGACATATTCTCTCTCCAAAACCCCAATGGCGCTCCCCTTCTGAGCATTGTAGTTCGCCCGCAGAACACTTTACGTCCACACATGGGGTATTTATATATGGCTTTTTTCCTATTACCCCTTGAGAAAATGAAAAATTTGGGATAACACCAGCATTTTAGTGAAGAAAATAAAATTTTCACATCCAACTTTAACAAAAATTTGTCAAACACCTGTGGGGTGTTAAAGCTCACTATAACCCTTGTTGCATTCCGTGAGGGGTGTAGTTTCCAAAATGGGGTCACATGTGGGTATTTATTTTTTTGCGTTTATGTCAGAACCGCGGTAAAATCAGCCACCCCTGTGTATATCACCAGTTTAGGCCTCAAATGTACATAGAGCGTTCTCACTCCTGAGCCTTGTTGTGCATCCACAGAGCATATTACGCCCACATATGGAGTATTTCCGTACTCAGGAGAAATTGCGTTACAAATTTTGGGGGTCTTTTTTTTCTTTTCCTTCTTGTGAAAATGAAAAGTATGGGCCTGCTGGTGTAGACCCCAACTTTACCTTTTCATAAGGGGTAAAAAAAAGGCCCCCCCAAAATTTGTTGGCCAATTTTTCCCCGAGAACGGAAATACAACAGGGCTCTGAAGTGAAAGAGCGCCATGCGCATTTGAGGCCTAAATTAGATATTTGCATAGGGATGGACCCGGATACAAGAATTAGACTTGCCTCAAATACCAAAATTACCCTACAGCAGTGTTTCCCAAATAGGGCGCTTCCAGCTGTTGCAAAACTCGCAGCATGCCTGGACAGTCAATGGCTGTCTGGCAATACTGGGCGTTGTTCTTTTGCAACAGCTGTAGGCTCCGTTTTAGAAACCGTGCCTGACTAGAGGTTTCTCATTTTTATGGGGGGGGGGGGGGTGTAACTGTGTAGGGGTACGTGTATATGTAGTGTTTTACCCTTTATTTTGTGTAAGTGTAGTGTAGTGTAGTGTTTTTAGGGTACATTCAGACTGCCCGGGGATTACAGTGAGTTTCCCGCTGGGAGATTGAGCTGCAGCGGAAAATTTCCTGCATCTCTAACTTGCAGCGACTAACTGTAAACCACTGCCCGTTCACATGTTGAAAAACTACAGCTACCAGCATGCCCTTTGGCTGTCCGTGCATGCTAAGGGTTGTGGTTATGAAACAACTGGAGGCACACTGGTTGCAAAACACTGAGTTAGGTTGGGAAACATTGTCTGTTTCCTAACTCAGTGTTTCCCAACCAGTGTTCCTCCAGCTGTTGCAAAACTACAACTCCCAGCATGCATGGTCTGTCAGTGCATGCTGGGAGTTATAGTTTTGCAACAGCTGGAGGCACAGACAATGTTTCCCAACCAGTGTGCCTCCAGTTGTTCAAAACTACAGCTCCCAGCATGCCCAGACTGCCGACAGGGACTGAACGCCCCCTTTCCAGCATACTTCTGCGGCCCCGTACAGGAGATCCTGGGGGGCCCCAGCACTTGGACCTCCTTTGGATAGGGGATAAGTTATTTTGCACTACAGATCTCCTTTAAAGCTTTCCTTGAAGCATAGCAATTGTAACCTTGAATATATGTTTCCTGGCTATAATTGCTAGTGAAGTTCATGATCAGTCCATAAGATGGCGTATTATAGATGATAGAACATGGCTGATGATATACAAGATGGAGTATAAATATCTAAAAATAGTAATCTAAAAGAATATATAAAAACCTATAACAAGCTGACTTCCCTCACAACATTATTCATTTATGCTTAGGTCTGTTAAAGATAATTTTACAAATATGAAGTTTACCATGCTTTTTAGTTTTACAGAATGCTTTTATGGGTAATTTAGCTTTGTTTTCCTCTAAGATTGCACATTTTGCATCACCCATTCTAATGTAACACTTCATCATGACATTTGCTGACAGACTGTCATGATGACCAATATACATAACAGTAACAATTACCCATCATTGTGTTTCTGCCACTGATAACATTTACTTTTTGAGCGCTGTCAGCCAAGGGTTACACAATGAGCATGTTATTAATGGCAAAAAATGTCTGATGCACATCTAATGAGGAAAAGCTCTGTCTCTAGTCATGCCACTAAGGACAGACTAGAATGTATCCATGTAATGTCCAACATTATTGACGGTCACCTTATCAGACAATTGTAGCTATGTGACTGTATAGTGGTTTTGATATTTACTGTTTATTAAGCAGAATGTGCATAATGTAATTGTGAAGAAAGTGCAGGAATGAAAAGATTCACTCTGATAGAGGGTATTATATATTTTTACACATTGCAATTGCTGGCTACTCTTGACAGTATTGTGTCAGCAGTTATTCAGTCACTTAAAATTGTGGCCACTTAAAAGCACAATATGGCTTGGACTTGCAGCAACAATACTGTCAAAATAATGCTTCTAGAATATACCCATGTGAAACCGCCTTAACCCCTTAAGGACTCAGAGTTTTTCCGTTTTTGCACTTTCGTTTTTTCCTCCTTACCTTTTAAAAATCATAACCCTCTCAATTTTCCACCTAAAAATCCATATTATGGCTTATTTTTTGCGACACCAATTCTACTTTCCAGTGACATTAGTCATTTTACCCAAAAATTCACGGATGGGAAAAATGGGAAAATGGGAAAAAAATCATTGTGCGACAAAATCGAAGAAAAAACGCCATTTTTAACTTTTGGGGGCTTCCGTTTCTACGTAGTACATTTTTCGGTAAAAATGACACCTTATCATTATTCTGTAGGTCCATACAGTTAAAATTATACCCTACTTATATAGGTTTGATTTTGTCGTACTTCTGGAAAAAATCATAACTACATGCAGGAAAAATTTATACGTATAAAAATGTCATATTCTGACCCCTATAACTTTTTTATTTTTCCATGTACAGGGCGGTATGAGGGCTCATGTTTTTGTGCCGGGATCTGAAGTTTTTAACGGTATGTTTTTTGTTTTGATCTGACTTTTTGATCACTTTTTATTCATTTTTTAATGGTATAAAAAGTGACCAAAATACGCTTTTTTGGACTTTGGAATTTTTTTGCGCGTACGCCATTGACTGTGCGGTTTAATTAATGATATATTTTTATAGTTCGGACATTTATGCACGCGGCGATACCACATATGTTTATTTTTTATTTTATTTACACTGTTTTTATTTTTTTTTATGGGAAAAGGGGGGTGATTCAAACTTTTATTAGGGGAGGGGTTAAATGACCTTTATTAACACTTTTTTTTTTGCAGTGTTATAGGTCCCATAGGGACCTATAACACTGCACACACTGATCTCCTATGCTGTTCACTGGCGTGTATTAACACGCCTGTGATCAGTGTTATCGGCGTTCGACTGCTCCTGCATGGATCTCAGGCACGGAGCAGTCATTCGTCGATCGGACACCGAGGAGGCAGGTAAGGGCCCTCCCGGTGTCCTGTAAGTTGTTCGGGATGCCGCGATTTCACCGCGGTGGTCCTGAACAGCCTGACTGACTAGCCGGTATACTTTCACTTTCACTTTAGAAGCGGCGGTCAGCTTTGACCGCCGCTTCTAAAGGGTTAATACCACACATTGCCGCGATCGGCGATGTGTGGTATTAGCCGCGGGTCCCAGCCGTTGATGAGTGCCGGGACCGACGCGATGTGATGCGGGGTCGCAGAGCGACCCCGCTTCATATCGCGGGAGCCGGCGCAAGACGTAAATATACGTCCTGCGTCATTAAGGGGTTAAAGAGTCATGAAATTGATAACTTTTAAAATCTTCCCAATTCACTGCCCCATCATGATAAACCACCATCTGCCTTTTATTTTTATTAGTTTTTCGTTTTCTACCTTGATATTGTTCTATAAATTTTGCTCAGTGAGCTCCACAGACTAGGAAGGGGCGTTCCCCAGCAGGTACGACATCATCTGAAGCCCTGTTTTGGAGAACTTCCTCCCCACCCTGGAACACACACAGCCCAGGGTAGGTCAGTGTAAGATGTGCTGTGATTGGCTCAGACAGCACACACACACAACCTCGGAACTGAACTCTATATTGTGTCAGCTCTACCCAGCAGCTGGCAAAGGGAGCTACAATATTCAGCACAATATGTAGCACAATATTCGGTACTATGCACTGAAGTAATTCAAATAGGCTAATCTATAGCATCTATACATTTTTATTACTAATGAAAAGTGCAATTTAAAGACTGCAGCACTGAATGGAAGAGTGAATTATACACCAACTCAAAGAGTGGATGAGGGAGAGAAACCTTGGAGGACAGCTCATGCAGGCTGGACAGGGACAAGGCAGGCTGCTGCTGCGGAGAATCTTAATATAGGCTATGTACAAGTAGAGGTCAAAAGTAAAGCTTACACAGCAAGCTGCAGGGGCTGAATAACCAAAAGTAATCAACATTTCTAATATAGACCTATGGAGAAAATGTTTTTTGCACCATAATAAGTACAAAGTGAAAATGTAAAAAAAATTGTGTCCATACCCTTACATTTTTTGTGTTTGTTGATGTGACTTATTTTTTATGCAGACTAAGCATGTTTTTACTTTTGTATTTGTTTATTTGTTTATGTTGAGGGAATAAAACACAAGCATCACAGTTTAATGCACAGGAGTACATCATAAACCACATATACAAACAAAGATCCAACGGAATGGTGAGTAAAGTGATCAATTTATCTAACATTAGTCTTTCAAAGAATTATATTTCTGTTTTATCTAAAGGTCTGAATTTTTGTGTTCATTCTGAATTCCATGATACACAGTTTTCTAAAGATCTTAACAAATCTCTACATAAGCAGAATTTACGAAAATATCTTTAAGCATAAAAAAAGAAAGTGAAACCTGCAGACAAGGGAGAAAATATTCTATTAATAGTGAAACCTGCAAACAATATCGTATTAAAGGAATACACTGCTCAGCGTTCAGAACAAAATGTTCCTAACACTTAGAGCTAGGGGCTTGTAATGTCATGGCCCCGCCCCCTCAGGACATCACACCCGCACATCACGAGGGGGCGGAGCCATGACATCATGAGCCCCTAGCGCCGACTCTAAGTGTTTGGAACATTGCGTTCCGGACGCTGAGCAGTGGAGTACCCCTTTAAGAGTGGAGCCTGTGGACAAGGGAGGAAATATCGTAGTGATGGATCAATCAGCTTATGTACAGGAATCTATGCATCATCGGACGTATCTACATATGAAATATTATCTTCAGACCCTATAGATAGTTACACTCAAAAAGTGTATTAAGGAAAGTGGTTAAAAGGGGTGTTTTGACTCAAAGGAGAGCTAAAAAACTAATCCTGTGCAATTCATCCATGCCCAACTGGTATTGTTGTAACAGAGCTGGATGTGGATCCTTTAACCTGTGTGGCTGATGACTCAGACCGTATCGGGGAGCAGAGTCTAAGGTGCCAGTGGTCTTCACCAGAGTCCTCTGGAAGGCAGGATGGGCTTGCTGCGGCAGGCGACATCCAGGTCGCTACCCCCGACATGGCTCGACCACACAGGTAGCTGGGCTAGGCAAGGTACCAAAGGATAAGGCAGTAGCGTAGTCAAACGTAGCAGAAGTTCAAGGCAGGCGGCAAAGAGTCTAATAACATAGTGGAAGGTCTGGATACACGGGTAAGGCTAACATGCTATAAGGGTCGCTTAATCTCAGGCTAGGGGCACTGAAGATCCGGCAGGGAAGTGTGGGAGATGCAGGGACTTTATAATGTAGTGTCAGGTGCAATAACTAATTATGGGCATACTGACCCTTTAAATTTCAGAGCTCCAGTGTGCGTGCCCTAGGAGACGGGGATGTGCGCACCGGAGCTAAGACACAGAGGAGGAGGATGAAGTCCATAGACTACAAAGAAGGGTGAAGACCCAGAGGATTCAGAATCCTTATGGTTGTACGAAAATTCGGCCCAGGGCAGCAGATCGGCACAGTCGTCTTGGCGAATGGAAACAAAATGGCGGAGATAGTCTTCCAAGACCTGGTTCACCCTTTCGACCTGTCCATTTGATTGAGGGTGAAAACCAGAAGAAAACTCTAATTTAACTTGAAGGCGTGAACAGAGAGGCCCCCAAAACTTAGAGACAAACAGTATTCCTCAGTCGGAGACAATTTGGTAAACTGTGGTGCAGAGGGTAATCCCGGTAGTGGCACAAAATGAGCCATTTTAGAGAATTGGTCCACAACAACCCAAATGACCGTATTTCCGCCAGAAGATGGAAGGTCAGTAATAAAGTACATTGCAATATTGGTCCAGGGCTGCTCTGGAACTGAAAAATGATGTAATAGACCAGCAGTCTTGGAACGGGGGTCTTGTCCCAGGCACAAACTGAACAAGATCGGACAAAATCAACGACATCATGTTTTTTTTCTCATTAAAAAATAGATTTTGTTATAATAAAACAGAAAAGAACAAAGTAGAAACACAATGTCTCCAATGCAATGGAATGTCAGACAGATGTCATTGATACTAATGTTTTGCACTCCACATCGAGGGGAGGGCAGTGCAGCATCAAAGGCAGTATTGTGATTAAAACTATGAGCTAGTGCCAAGGCCCGCCAGGTAGGAGGCACACTACAGCGGTACTAGTAGAGACTAGGTGAATCATGGGAAGGCAAGGAAACACAGGTACAGGGATAGGGGCAGGTTGGGGAAGGGGGGGGGGAGGGTTGTCAGGGGGGGCAGGGGTAAGGAGTAGTGTTGCTCGCGAATATTCGCAATTCGAATATTATTCGCGAATATCGCATATTCGCGAATTTGCGAATTTCGCGAATATAGCGCTATATATTCGTAATTACGAATATTCTTTTTTTTTTTTTTTCACAGTACACATCACAGTGATCACCCCTCTCTGCTTCCAGCTTGTGTGGTGTAAAGAAGGCTCTAATACTACTGTGAGACTGGCGTGCGAAAATTCGCATATACGAAAATTAACATATGCTAATTTTCGCATATGCGAATTTACGCATATGCGAATTTTGCATACGCTAATATTCACATATGTTAATTTTCGCATACGCGAATATTCGCACATGCGAAAATAAAACGAGAATATAACGAATATGCGAATATTCGCGAATATATGACGAATATTCGTCCATATATTCGCGAATATTCGCGAATTCGAATATGGCCTATGCCGCTCAACACTAGTAAGGAGGGGAGCAAGGAGATGGGACTGAACAGGAAAGAGAAGGGTAGCATAGGTAAGGGAGGGAGGGAGGTTAGGAGAGAAACAGGGTAGAAATAACAAAAAACACTAACCTAGGCGCCAGCAGTCAACTCGTCCTTTGCCACAGCCACTGTGCATCATTACCGGAGTATAGGCAGTGAAGCCAGAGAAGAGGTCCCCTAGATATGAAGAAGCATATTCCGAGTGGTAGAGAGGGGTTTCAGAGAGGGGTTTCAGTGAATCGTACCCCCGTGATGGTGAAGATGCGGGACAGTACGGTAGTCCAAAAAGAGCTCAGGGAAGGGCATGACCACCAGATATGGGACATAGTGCCTCGAGTCCCCCTACATCGCCAGCACAAATCGGAGACATTCGGATACATCTTGTGGAGGACCACAGGAACCCTGGTCACGTACCACTGGTCTACGTGCTATCCAAAAAGAGCTCAGGGAAGGGCATGACCACCAGATATGGGACATAGTGCCTTTAGTCCCCCTACATCGCCAGCACAAATCGGAAACAGTCGGATACATCTTTTGTAGGACCACAGGAACCCTGATCACGTCCCACTGGTCTACGAGCTATCCAACGCTTTCTCGGATTTGCAAATTACTTCCGTCAATTCATTCCCCACTTCTCCACCATCTTGCTCCTATTGTGGCATTAACCAAGAAAAATGCTAATCAGAAATCCTGGCCACCTCAGGTGGAGGAAGCCTTTAATCACCTCAAAGCCGCCTTCTCCTCTGCTCCAGTCTTGTCCAGACCTGATCCTCTGAAGCCCTTCTTCCTTGAAGTTGACGCCTCCTCAGTTGGAGCCGGAGCAGTCCTTCTTCAAAAAACCACTAAGGGTAAAAATATCACTTGCGGTTTCTTCTCCAAAACTTTTTCTCCGCCTGAAAAAAACTATTCAATAGGACACCGAGAACTATTGGCCATTAAGTTGGCACTTGAGGAGTGGAGACATCTTCTGGAAGAGTCCCTTCATCCCCTCACCATCTACACAGACCACAAAAATTGATCTAATCTTCAATCCGCCCAGCGGTTAAACCCTCGCCAGGCTAGATGGTCATTGTTCTTTGCCCGTTTCAATTGTCTTGCAGACAAGAATGTTAGGGCAGATGCTCTATCAAGTTCCACCGATGCTTCAGAAGCCGAGACTCTTCCTCAGCACATCATACCTCCTGAGTGTCTGATCTCTTCTGCTCCTGCTTCTCTGGCACCAATTCCTCCAGGAAAAATTTATGTTCCTCCACATCTTCGCCTCCGGACTCTCAAATGGGGCCATTCCTCTCATCTGGCTGGTCACGCTGGAATCAAAAAACCTATACAGTTGATTGCCAGACACTATTGGTGGTCATCTCTGGAAAAAGATGTGACCGATTTCGTACGAGCCTGTACAGTGTGTGCACGTGACAAGACTCCTCACCAGAAACCTGCAGGTCTTCTTCTCCCTCTGCTGGTGCCTGAACTGCCTTGGTCTCACATAGCCATGGACTTCATCACTGACCTCCCTTTATCTCATGGCAACACCGTCATCTGGGTGGTCGTTGATCGCTTTTCTAAAATGGCTCATTTTGTTCCGCTTCCTGGCCTTCCTTCTGCGCCACAGTTGGCAAAGCATTTTTTCTGCAGATTTTTCGTCTTCACGGGCTCCCCACGCATATCGTCTCAATTAAAGATTAAATTAAATTTCTCTACCTCCTATCACCCCCAATCCAATGGACAAGTTGAAAGAGTTAATCAGCTCCTTGGTGACTACTTGCGACATTTTGTCTCCTCCCGTCAAGATTATTGGGTCGACCTTCTGCCCTGGGCTGAATTCTCGTACAATTTAAAAAATTCGGAATCTTCCTCCAAATCTCCATTTTTTGTGGTGTACGGCCGTCATCCGCTTCCCCCCCCCCCTCCCCATTCCCACTTCATCTGGGGTTCCTGCCGGGGATGAATTAACCCGGGACTTCTCATCCATCTGGAAGGAGACTCAAAAGTCACTCTTACTGGCCTCATCCCGCATGAAGAGGCATGCCGATAAAAAGAGAAGAACTCCTCCTGTCTTTGCCCCTGGTGACAAAGTGTGGCTCTCTGCCAAATACATACGGTTTCGTGTCCCTAGCTACAAGCTGGGTCCTCGTTACCTCGGGCCATTAAAAATCAAAAACTAAATCAATTCTGTCTCCTACAAGCTCCATCTTCCTTCTTCTCTTCGTATTCCTAACGCTTTTCATGTCTCCCTTCTCAAACCTCTCATACTTAACCGCTTTTCCCCCAAGGTCACCGTTCCTGCTCCTGTCACTGGGTCCTCTGATGTCTTCTCCGTGAAAGAGATTCTAGCCTCCAAGGTTGTCCGAGGTAAAAAGAAAATTCTTGTTGATTGGGAGAATTGTGGCCCTGAAGAGAGGTCTTGGGAACCCGAGGCCAATATCTTTGACAAGGAGCTAATTCGTAAATTTCTGGGTCCCAAAAAGAGGGGGAGACCCAAGGGGGCGGGTACTGTAATGCCGAGCGCTCCGGGTCCCGCTGCTTCCCCGGAGCGCTCGCGGCGTCTTCTCTCTGACAGCGCTCCGGTCACTGCTTCTGACCAAGAGCGCTGTTTCCCTATCAGCGGTGGGGATGCGACCCGTGTGGCGAGACGTCCCCGCTCACGGACCGCATCCCAACTCCCTTACCGTCCTCCTGCTGCCCCTTCCTCCCGGCGCGCGCGGCAACTTACTCAGATTTAAAGGGCCAGTGAACCATTTATTGGTGCCTGGTCCAATCAGTGCTAATGTATAAAAACCCACTTCCCCTTCCTGTCCTTGCCAGATCTTGTTGCCCTAGTGCCCTGAGAAAGCGTTTTGTGTGTATCCCAAGCCTGTGTATCCAGACCCTTGCCGTTGTCCCTGACTATTGTCACGATTCGGCTGGCTGGAGGTGGATCCTCTGTGCCAGAGAGGGATTGGCGTGGACCGTGCTGGTGGACCGGTTCTAAGTTGCTACTGGTATTCACCAGAGCCCGCCGCAAAGCGGGATGGTCTTGCAGCGGCGGTAGCAACCAGGTCTTATCCACCAGCAACGGCTCAACCTCTCTGACTGCTGAAGATAGGCACGGTACAAGGGAGTAGACAAGAGCAAGGTCGGACGTAGCAGAAGGTCAGGGCAGGCAGCAAGGATCGTAGTCAGGGGCAACGGCAGGAGGTCTGGAACACAGGCTAGGAACACACAAGGGAACGCTTTCACTGGCACAATGGCAACAAGATCCGGCGAGGGAGTGCAGGGGAAGTGAGGTATAAGTAGGGAGTGCACAGGTGAGAATACTGATTAGGCCTGCTGCGCCAATCAGTGGCGCAGCGGCCCTTTAAATGGCAGAGACCCGGCGCGCGCGCGCCCTAAGGAGCGGGGCCGCGCGCGCCGGGATAACACAGACGGGGAACGGGTCAGGTACGGGAGCCGAGATGCGCATCGCGAGCGGGCGCGTCCCGCATCGCGAATCGCATCCCGGCTGGGAGTAATATCGCAGCACACCCGGTCAGCAGGTCTGACCGGGGCGCTGCGAATGAGAGAACGCTGCGAGCGCTCTGGGGAGGAGCGGGGACCCGGAGCGCTCGGCGTAACAGTACCCCCCCCCCCCTTGGGTCTCCCCCTCTTTTCGGAGCCTGAGAACCTGAGGATAAGACTTTTGTCCAGGATGTTGTCCTCAGGTTCCCAGGATCTCTCCTCAGGGCCGCAATTCTCCCAGTCGACCAAGAAGAATCTTTTACCTCTGACCGTTTTGGATGCTAGAATCTCCTTCACAGAAAAGACGTCAGAAGATCCGGAAACTGGAGTGGGAGAAACAACTTTGGGAGAGAAGCGGTTAAGGATGAGTGGTTTAAGGAGAGAGACATGGAAGGCATTGGGAATACGGAGAGAAGGAGGAAGAAGGAGTTTGTAAGAGACAGGGTTGATCTGGCACTTGATTTTGAAAGGACCAAGATAGCGTGGTCCCAGTTTGTAACTGGGGACACGAAAGCGGACATATTTAGCGGAGAGCCATACCTTGTCTCCGGGAGCAAAAATGGGGGGAGTTCTTCTTTTTTTATCAGCAAATCTTTTCATCCGGGATGAAGCCTGTAAAAGAGAATTTTGGGTCTCTTTCCATATGGTGGAAAGATCACGAGTCACTTCATCCACAGCGGGCAAACCAGAGGGCAAGGGAGTAGGGAGGGGAGGAAGAGGGTGACGGCCGTACACCACGAAAAATGGGGATTTAGCAGAAGATTCGGAGACTCTGAAGTTGTATGAGAATTCGGCCCATGGTAGAAGATCTGCCCAGTCATCCTGGCGGGAGGAAACAAAATGCCGTAAATAGTCACCCAGGACCTGATTAACTCTTTCTACTTGCCCATTGGATTGGGGATGATAAGAAGAAGAGAAGTTTAATTTGATCTTGAGCTGTTTACAGAGGGCCCTCCAGAATTTAGACACGAATTGGACGCCTCTATCTGAGACGATATGCGTGGGCAAACCGTGAAGGCGAAAAATGTGTATAAAAAATTGCTTTGCCAACTGAGGCGCTGAAGGAAGACCAGGAAGAGGAATAAAATGTGCCATCTTGGAAAATCGATCAACGACCACCCAAACAACTGTGTTGCCACGGGATGAGGGCAAGTCCGTAATAAAGTCCATACCAATCTGTGACCAAGGCTGTTCAGGAACAGGCAGAGGATGAAGGAGACCAGCAGGCTTCTGGCGAGGAGTCTTATCCCGGGCACAGACAGTACAGGCCCGCACGAAATCAATAACATCAGTCTCCAGAGTCGGCCACCAATAAAATCGAGAGATGAGTTGCAAGGATTTTTTGATGCCCACATGGCCTGCGAGGTGGGAGGAGTGTCCCCATTTGAGAATCCCGAGACGCTGGCGTGGAGAAACAGAGTAGACATCAAGAACTGTCTCATCTTTGTGCGGAGTCAGCATACGTCTTTCCAGGCGGGGAGGACGGATAGGACAATCTTTCAAGAAGTGTTTGGTACCGACACAGTACAGGCATAGGTTCTCCATGCAGCGTCGTGTCCTCTCTTGAGGTGTCAAGCGAGACCGGTCAACTTGCATAGCCTCCACGGCGGGAGGCACAGGAACGGATTGCAGAGGACCAGAGGAGAGAGGAGCCGGGGAGAGAAACCGCCTCGTGCGAACAAAGTCCATATCCTGGCGGAGCTCCTGACGCCTTTCGGAAAAACGCATGTCAATGCGGGTGGCAAGATGAATAAGTTCATGCAGGTTAGCAGGAATTTCTCGTGCGGCCAGCACATCTTTAATGTTGCTGGATAGGCATTTTTTAAAGGTCGCGCAGAGGGCCTCATTATTCCAGGAGAATTCGGAGGCAAGAGTGCGGAATTGGATGGCGTACTCACCAACAGAAGAATTACCCTGGACCAGGTTCAGCAGGGCAGTCTCAGCAGAAGAGGCTCGGGCAGGTTCCTCAAAGACACTTCGGATCTCCGTGAAGAAGGAGTGTACAGAGGCAGTGACGGGGTCATTGCGGTCCCAGAGCGGTGTGGCCCATGACAGAGCTTTCCCAGACAGAAGGCTGACTACGAAAGCCACCTTAGACCTTTCAGTTGGAAACTGGTCCGACATCATCTCCAAGTGCAGGGAACATTGCGAAAGAAAGCCACGGCAAAACTTAGAGTCCCAATCAAATTTATCCGGCAAGGATAATCGTAAGCCGGAAGCGGCCACTCGCTGCGGAGGAGGTGCAGGAGCTGGCGGAGGAGATTGTTGCTGGAGCTGTGGTAATAGCTGCTGTAGCATCACGGTCAGTTGAGACAGCTGGTGACCTTGTTGCGCTATCTGTTGCGACTGCTGGGTGACCACCGTGGTGAAGTCGGCGACAACTGGCAGTGGGACTTCAGCGGGATCCATGGCCGGATCTACTGTCACGATTCGGCTGGCTGGAGGTGGATCCTCTGTGCCAGAGAGGGATTGGCGTGGACCGTGCTGGTGGACCGGTTCTAAGTTGCTACTGGTATTCACCAGAGCCCGCCGCAAAGCGGGATGGTCTTGCAGCGGCGGTAGCAACCAGGTCGTATCCACCAGCAACGGCTCAACCTCTCTGACTGCTGAAGATAGGCGGGGTACAAGGGAGTAGACAAGAGCAAGGTCGGACGTAGCAGAAGGTCAGGGCAGGCAGCAAGGATCGTAGTCAGGGGCAACGGCAGGAGGTCTGGAACACAGGCTAGGAACACACAAGGGAACGCTTTCACTGGCACAATGGCAACAAGATCCGGCGAGGGAGTGCAGGGGAAGTGAGGTATAAGTAGGGAGTGCACAGGTGAGAATACTGATTAGGCCTGCTGCGCCAATCAGTGGCGCAGCGGCCCTTTAAATGGCAGAGACCCGGCGCGCGCGCGCCCTAAGGAGCGGGGCCGCGCGCGCCGGGACAACACAGACGGGGAACGGGTCAGGTACGGGAGCCGAGATGCGCATCGCGAGCGGGCGCGTCCCGCATCGCGAATCGCATCCCGGCTGGGAGTAATATCGCAGCGCACCCGGTCAGCAGGTCTGACCGGGGCGCTGCGAATGAGAGAACGCTGCGAGCGCTCCGGGGAGGAGCGGGGACCCGGAGCGCTCGGCGTAACAACTATGAACCTTTGCCGCCTGACTTGACCTCTTGCTACGTCCGACCTTGCCTTCGCCTTGTCCTTGTGTACTTCGCCTATCTCAGCTGTTAGTGAGGTTGAGTCGCTATCAGGGGATACGACCTGGGAGTTACCGCAGCAGCAACTCCATCCCGCCTTGCGACGGGCTCTGGTGAAAACCAGTAACTTCTTAGAACCGATCCCCTGGTACGGCCCACGCCATCGCCTCACTAACACAGAGGATCCACTACCCACTACCAGTCCGGTTTCTGACAGTCACTCACAGATTAAGGCCGCACATTAACGAATTCTTAACACAGGGACTATGGAATGTAGTGTCAGCTGCAACAACTAATTATGGACGTAATGGCCCTTGAAATTTCAGAGCTCCAGCGCGCGCGTGCACTACGAGACCGGGACGTGCGCGTCAGAGCTGAGACACAAAGGAGGAAGCAGCGGAGCATGGTGAGTGATGGGCTGGGATTCCCATGCGGGCCTGTCCCCACGATGTGAATCCCAGCCCCACCGGCAGTCGGGGATTCAGGGACCATGCGCTCACGGCCGGTGCTTGCGGCCAGAGCGTAGTGTGTGACAATTGTATCCCCAAAGACTCTGGATATAACCTTAATTCATCCCATAGTGATGGGTAGGAATTTCTTATTTGATACCTTGATTGGTATCTAAAACCTCTATTTTCCAGTGTGTCATCACATTTACGATTGATTATAGATACTTAACCCTTGCTACAGAATCTGAATAGATTACCATGTGAGGAGGGGCCACACCTGGCCACAGTTGATGTGGTCTGTCTGTACATTTGGATCAGACATGGAGATGGTATATAGGCTGTACAAAAATGATTTGAGAGCTAGTAAAAGTGGAGATAGCTTTCATTTGCAAAGCCCTGAAATTAGTTTTATCCCCTTTAGGTTCAGTAATTTGACTCCAACCCTAATAAATTTGTTCCTAGCTATATAGAAACATATGTATACACTGTAAATAATACATATATATCAAGAATTCAATATTTTTCTTGTTTCATAGACGATATCATAATATTGTGGTTGGGCTGCTCAACTGAATTTGTAAACTGCTGACTTTGTAAGCTATCTGAATGAGAACAGTAATCATATAGAATTTACCTATAATTTCAGGGGTTAAAGTGCACAATTTTTTGATGTGGAAGTATTCCTAAAAAATCTACAGTTAATAACCAAGGGTTAGCATAAACTCACTGCCACAAATTATTTATTATATCATGACAGTTTTCATGCTCCCCATGTAAAAAAATCGTTGCCTTATGGACAATTTTTCATTCAAAACGTATAAAAAGCAACTAAAATACCCTGATCTATGGTAAACAGAAAAGAGTAAAAATAATTGTTGTATATTCTCTTTTTAGTACAGCCCAATGTCAGACCAAATAAGGAAAGTGATCAGAAAAAACTGGCACCTATTAGAAAGTGATAAAGAAGATTGTACGAAAAAATCTCCCATACCAGTCTGTAGACGCACTAACATCAAAGATCAGATAGGTAGAGATAGATATATAGAGCCAAAATCGGAAAAGACTGCTTACAAACATAAGTCTTGTAGGAAATACCAATGTGGTAGTTGCAACTATTGCAGTCAATTTATAGTAGGTTAAATTATAAGATTGAATGTATATGTTTTATTGTGGGGGTTTTCTTGGTGTATATAGGAGAATAATGTATCTTGTGTATTCCTTGTGCTTACCTCTTTTATCTGATGTGGCAGGCATAGGTTTTCAGACATGTTTTCTTCTGATTCAGAGCAGAAATTAAGTTGTCGTTCTGCCTACATTTCCTATGAATCTTCTGGCTTCATCTGGCTTTGCAAAGAGAAGGGGGGGCTTAAAAGAAGGGTCTTAAAAGAGTAGTCTAGTGAAAAATAACTTATCCCCTATCCAAGGATAGGGGATAAGTTATAGATCGCAGGGGGTCCGAGCGCTGGGACCCCCGCAATCTCCTCTATGGGGCCCCGGCAGTTTGCCGGAAGCTGATGTCCGAGGCTGGCACACCCCCTCCATGTATCTCTATGGGGTACATGGAGGGGGGTGTTGGCTGGCGCTCCATGCGGTCAGCACACCCCCTTCCAGCCGACTGCCGGGAGCCCATGCAGGAGATTGCGGGGGTCCCAGCGCTTGGACCCCCCGCGATCTATCACTTATCCCCTATCCTTGGATAGGGGATAAGTTATTGTTCACCAGACAACTCCTTTAATAGAACCAACTGAATCACCTGACTAGTGTCAGAACCCATGGGGTAAATGGTTCTGACAGTTCTCTCTAATTTGTTTTGGTTTGGGCTACGCCCAGCTGCCTAGACTGGTCAGCTGATCTTGATGAGAGGACCTGGTCTGGGCCTATTTAAGCTGGCAGTCTGCTATCATACCTCACCTGCGAAAGAGCTCCTACTCCTAACTAGTGTTTGTATTGTATCTTGAAATTCTGGCATATTTGACCCATTGGCTCCGCTTTCTGACTCTTCTCCTGTTTCTGCGATTTGGTATATTTGTTATATCTTGGTATTGACTCGGCGTGTGGACTGTGGCTTATTGTGTGTGTATGTTTAGTTATTATTTCTGTTAGTGTGTGTGTTTCCATACAGTGTCCTGACCTCCATCTGTATTATAGTTCGTCTCCCTGACCTGACAAATTATTCAAAACTTTCTGTGAGAGCTACAAATTGTGCTTTTGGTTAAGGCCTTACACATATGGTACTGAGGCCCAGAGAGTGGGTATTATTATGTCTCTTTTGCAAGGAGGTCCCCAGGAATGGGTATTTTCCCTTAATCCTGATGCTCTGGAGTTGTCCTCAGTGGATGCCTTATTTGCCGGATTGGGTCTCTTGTATGCTGAAACAGACCGTGCTGCGCACGATGAGAGTCAACTACATACATTAAAACAAGGTCGCAGACCAGTAGAGGAATACTATGCAGGTTTTAGAAGTGGTGTGTGGCCTCCAACTGGAATACTCCAGCCTTGATTTGTCAGTTCAGACTAGGGTAATCTGACACCTTTAAGGACATGCTTATAACTTATCCCTCTCCTGACACCCTTGACCAAGCCATGACTTTAGCTGTGCGTTTAGATAGACGTTTGCGAGAATGCAAATGGGAGTGTTCTTCATCCTCTGTCTCTCCTTTCCTGCTTGATTCCTCTCCTGTCTCTAAATCTGTGCCTGAGGATGAACCTATGCAGATAGGGTCCATTCATACTCCGGAAGAATGCAGGAGGTTTCTTCAACTCTATGGCCTGTGTTTTTACTGTGAAGAGGAGACTCATTTCATTGGATCCTGTATCAAGTGTCCAGGTCCAAGTAGTAATCGGGGAGGCCAATTGGGTGCACAGGTATGTCATGTCCCTCAGAGAACTATGCCTGTTCTTCTGGGGGGCATTGTTTCATCTTCAGTGCAAACATGTTATACCTGAGACTGTCTTAAAACTAGTTTTGCAGCAGTTTCTGACTGAATCTGTACATTGTGATATCATGAGCAATAAATGTTCGGAGAATAATCATGTGGATTTGGAGTCTGAAAAGAGTGAAGATGATTGTGAGGACACCAATGAGTGGTGTGACATTGAGGATGAGGATACTGATGAAGAAATTGATGATTCATCCGTACCTCTTTACTCTCAGGTTGTGAAGGGTCCAGTGGCCCCTCCTAAAAGGGGGGGGGGGGGTTACTGTCAGGAACCTGTGGAGTTAAATGGTTCTGACAGTTCTCTCTGTTTTGGATTGCTCTACACCCAGCTGCCTGGACTGGTCAGCTGACCTTGATGAGAGGACCTGGTCTGGGCCAATTTAAGCTGGCAGTCTGCTATCATACCTTGCCTGCGAAAGAGCTCCTAGCCTTTATATTGTATCTTGAAATTCTGGCATATTTGACCCTTTTGCTCCACTTTCTGACTCTTCTCCTGTTACTGTGATTTGGCATATCTGTTATATCTTGGTACTGACTTGGCGTGTGGACTGTGGCTTATTGTGTGTATTTGTTTAGTTATTATTTCTGTTAGTGTGTTATCATACAGTGTCCCGACCTCCGTCTGTATTATAGTTTATTTTGTTGATGTTTGACTCCCTGCACTTATTCAGGCAGGGACTGTCACCGTGGTTGTGGACCCATCGGCCAGAGTGAAGACACATGTAGGCAGGGTAAGTGGGAGCGGGTGAGTTTAGGGCTTTACTCTACACTGCCCAGACGTGACAGCTAGACTCCAGCAATCAGTAGCCTGAATAGCTTAGACTCTTACGTGGATTACTGTCAGTTCACATTGCATTTTCTTGTTCAAAGACCTTTTTTTTTTCTTTTTTTTGAAATATTGCCATAAGGTAAAAGTGATTTGACCTATAATCACAATTCATGTTTTATGAAGATTTGAAGTTTTTAGGCTGTGATCAAATGTTAAATTTTTACTGCATTTTTTTCAACATTTACTGCATTTTAGTAACATAGTTCATAAGATTGAAAAAAGACCAGAGTCCATCGAGTTCAACATATATCTCTAATGAGTCCCTACTGAGTTGATCCAGGGGAAGGCAAAAAACCCTCATACTAGAGGTAAAAATTCCTTCCCGACTCCAAATATGGCAGTCACAATAAATCTCTGGATCAACATTCTGTCCCTATAAATCTAGAATACATAACCAGCGATGTTATTATTCTCCAAAAATACATCCAGACCCCTTTTGAACTCTTACAGAGTTCACCATGACCACCTCCTCCGGAAGAGAATTCCACAGTTTCACTACTCTTACAGTAAAGAACCCAGGTCTATGGTGGTGTAGAAACCTTCTTTCCTCTAGATGTAAAGGATGCCCCGCCCCCCTGATATATTTATACATAGTTATTAGGTCGCCCCTAAGCCTTCTTTTTTTCTAAACTAAATAAACCTAATTCTGATAATCTTTCTGGGTACTGTAGTCCTCCCATTCCCCGTATTACTCTGGTTGCCCGTCTTTGAACCCTCTCCAGCTCCACTATATCTTTCTTGTACACTGGTGCCCAGTACTGTACACAGTATTCCATGTGTGGTCTGCCTAGTGATTTGTACAGAGGTAGAATTATTTCCTTGTCGTGGGCATCTATGCCCCTATTGATGCACCCCATGACTTTATTTGCCTTGGCAGCAGCTGCCCGACACTGGTCACTACAGCTAAGTTTACTATTAACTAAGACCCCTAAGTCATTTTCCAGTCGTCAGTCGTCCCAAGTGTGCTCCCATTTAATATATAACCCGTCCCGGATTTTTCCTCCCCATGTGCATTACCTTACATTTATCAGTGTTAAACCTCATCTGCCACTTCTCACCCCAAACACCCAAAATATCCAGATCCATTTGTAACAGTGCACTGTCCTCTATTGTGTTTACCACTTTACAGAGTTTAGGATCATATGCAAAGATTGCTACTTTACTATTCAACCCCTCTACAAGGTCATTAATAAATAATGTTTCTGCTGTGATTTTACAAGATCTTAGCAAAATGTCACAAGCAATGTGTGAACACAGCCTCAAATAAGGAATATATCTACTATTTATCCTGATTCTGTAGAGACAACAGCCATATACACATCTTGGTGGGTAGAAAAGGGGAGGGGTCTGTGATCTAATAGATTATCTCATCCTGTAGTTCACAAGAAGTCAACTGACGCAAGACTTGGCTTTCTTTTGACACGTTAACCTGTTAAGGACCATGGATGTACGAGTACGTTCTAGCTCCCTGGTACTTAAAGACCAAGGACGTACACGTACGTCATGGAGAATTTCGGTCCCCGCCGCGCGCCGGGCGGGGACCGAACCTGGGTGACTGCTGATATCGATCAGCAGGCACCCCGCACAAATGCCCAAGGGGGTCATCAGATCCCCCCATGTCGGCGATCGGCACAAATCGCAAGTGAATTCACACTTGCGATTTGCACCTATTCCGGGTCATACGGGTCTATGGTGACCCGGTGACCCGGATTATAAGGGGGATTGCGGTTGTCTAAGACACCCACGATCCCCCTGAAGGGGTAGGAGTGAGGTGGTAGGGGTGCCACCCCTCCTATCCCTGCTATTGGTCGTCAGAAGCGACGACCAATAGCAAATCGGGGGCGGGGGGGGTTAACTTTCGCTTTCCCCGTCCTGCCCACCTACAATAGGCGGGGAAGGACGGGAAAACCGAGGAGGACTGGGGCCGAATTCCACTTACCCATCGGCGATGGCAGTGGGACGCGATCGGCGGTGGCAGAAGGCGGCAGAAGAGGACGGCTCCCTGGATGGTACGGAAGCCGGTGAGTTGCCTAGCAACATCTGGAGGGCTACAGTCTGAGACCACTATACAGTGGTCTCTATACTGTAGCCCTCCAGATGTTGCAAAACTACAACTCCCAGCATGCCCAGACAGCTGTTTGGGCATGCTGGGAGTTGTAGTTTTGCAACAGCTGGAGGGCTACAGTTTGGAGATCACTTTGCAGTGATCTCTAAACTATGGCCCTCTAGATCTTGCAAAACTACAACTCCTAGCATGCCAACACAGTAGTTTTCTGTCTGGGCATGCTGGGATTTGTAGTTTTGCAACATCTGGAGGACCACAGTTTGGAGATTACTGTGCTGTCGTCTCTAAACTATAGCCCTCCAGATGTTGCAAAACTGCAAATCCCTGCATGCCCAAACAGCAAACAGCTGTCTCAGCATGCTGGGAGTTGTAGTTGCGTACCTCCAGCTGTTGCATAACTATATCTCCCAGCATGCCCTTTGGTAATCAGTACATGCTGGGAGTTTTGCAACAGCTGGATGCACACTGGTTGGAAAATACTGAGTTAGGTAACAGAACCTAACTGAAGGTTTTCCAACCAGTGTACCTCCAGCTGTTGCAAAAGTACAACTTCCAGCATGTACGGTCTGTCAGTACATGCTGGGAGTTGTAGTTTTGAAACAGCTGGAGGTTTGCCCCCCCCCCCCCCCCCCCACACAGGCAGGTTTACAGTAAGTTTCCTGCTTCAAGTTTGGGTAACGGCAAATCTTTCCCCGCAGCGCAAACTCCTAGCGGGATACTCACCCGCCAGTGCGAATGTACCCTAAAAACACTACAGTATACTACATTAACACAAAATAAAGGGTAAAACACTGCATATACACCCCCTTACACTGCCCCCCCCCCCCAACAAAAGTGAAAAACATATTGTACGGCAGTGTTTCCAAAACGGAGCCTCCAGCTGTTGCAAAACAACAACTCCCAGCATTTCCGGACAGCCACTGACTGTCCAGGCATGCTGGGAGTTTAGCAACAGCTGGAGGCACCCTGTTTTGGAATCACTGGTGTAGAATACCCCTATGTCCACCCCTATGCAATCCCTAATTTAGTCCTCAAATGTGCATGGCGCGCTCTCACTTCAGAGCCCTGTCGTATTTCAAAGAAACAGTTTAGGGCCACATATGGGGTATTTCCGTACTCAGGAGAAATTGCACTACAAATTTTGGGGGGGCTTTTTCTCCTTTTACCCCTTATGAAAAAGAAAAGTTGGGATCTACACCAGCCTGTTAGTGTAAAAAAATTACATTTTTACACTAATATGCTGATGTTGCCCCATACTTTATATTTTCACAAGTGGCAAAAAAAGACCCCAAAAATTTGTTACAAAATTTCTCCTGAGTATGGAAATACCCCATATGTGGGCGTAAAATGCTCTGCGGACGCACAACAAGGCTCAGGAGTGAGAGCGCACTATGTAGATTTGAGGCCTAAATTGGTGATTTGCACAGGGGTGGATGATTTTACAGCGGTTCTGACATACACGCAAAAAAATAAATACCCACATGTGACCCCATTTTGGAAACTACACCCCTCACGGAACGTAACAAGGGGTATAGTGAGCCTGAACACCCCACAGGTGTTTGAAGAATTTTCATTAAAGTTGGATAGGAAAATTAAAAAAAAAACTTTTTTTTTCACTAAAATGCCGGTGTTACCCTAAATTTTTCATTTTCACAAGGGAAAATAGGAAAAAAGCCCCCCAAAATTTGTAACCCCATTTCTTCTGAGTAAGAAAATACCCCACATGTGGATGTAAAGTGCTCTGCGGGCGAAGTACAATGCTCAGAAGAGAGGGAGCGCCATTGGGATTTTGGAGAGAGAATGTGTCTGAAATTGAAAGCCATGTGTGTTTACAAAGCCCCCATAGTGCCAGAACAATGGACCCCCCTCCCCACACTTGACCCCATTTTGGAAACATCACCCCTCACGTAATGTAATAAGGGGTACAGTGAGCATTTACGCCCCACAGGTGTCTGACAGATTTTTGGAACAGTCGTCCATGAAAATGAAAAATTTTATTTTTCATTTGCACAGCCCACGAGATCTGTCAAACGCCAGTGGGGTATAAATACTCACTGCACCCCTTATTAAATTCTGTGAGGGGTGTAGTTTCCAGAATTGGGGGGTCCACATGTGGGGGGGTCCACTGTTCTGGCACTACGTGGGGCTTTGTAAATACACATGACTCCCATTCCAAACAAATTCACTCTCCGAAAGCTCAATGGCGCTCCTTCTCTTCTGAACTTTGTAGTGCGCCAGCAGAGCACTTGACGTCCACACATGGGGTATTTCCATACTCAGAGGAAATGGGGTTACAAATTTTGGGGGTCATCTACTCCTATTACCCCTTGTAAAGATGTAAAATTTGGGGGGGAAAAGCAGCATTTTAGTGAAGAAAATAATAATTTACACATCTAACTTTAACAAAAAGTCGTCAAACACCTGTGGGGTGTTAATGCTCACTGTACCCCTTGTTACGTTCTTTGAGGGGTGTAGTTTCCAAAATAGTATGTCATGTGAGGGTTTTTTTGCTGTCCTGCCACCATAGGGGCTTCCTAAATGGGACATGCCCCCCAAAAACCATTTCAGCTAAATTTGCTTTCCAAAATCCCATTGTCGCTCCTTCCCTTCTGAGCCCTCTACTGCACCTGCCGAACACTTTACATATACATATGAGGTATTTCCTTACTCGAGAGAAATTGGGTTACAAATTTTAGGAAGATTTCTCTCCTTTTATCCCTTGTAAAATTTCAAAAACTGGGTTTACAAGAACATGCGAGTGTAAAAAAATTAAGATTTTGAATTTTCTCCTTAACTTTGCTGCTATTCCTGTGAAACACCTAAAGGGTTAACACACTTACTGAATGTCATTTTGAATACTTTGAGGGGTGCAGTTTTTATAATGGGGTCATTTATTGGGTATTTCTAATATGAAGGCCCTTCAAATCCACTTCAAAACTGAATTGGTCCCTGAAAAAGCTGATTTTGAAAATTTTGTGAAAAATTGGAAAATTGCTGCTGTACTTTGAAGCCCTCTGATGTCTTCCAAAAGTAAAAACATGTCAACTTTATGATGTAATCATAAAGTAGACTTATTGTATATGTGAATCAATATATAATTTATTTGGAATGTCTATTTTCCTGATAAGCAGAGAGCTTCAAAGTTATAAAAATGCAAAATGTTCAATTTTTCCATCAAATTTTGGAAATTTTCACCAAGAAATGATGCAAGTATCCATGAAATGTTACCACTAACATAAATTAGAATATGTCACAAAAAAACTATCTCGGAATCAGAATGAAAGGTGAAAGCATCCCAGAGTTATCAAGGCTTAAAGTGACAACGGTCAGATGTGCAAAAAACGCTCTGGTCCTTAAGGCCAAAATGGGCCCGGTCCTTGAGGGGTTAAAGGGGTACTCCGGTGGAAAACTTTAACATCAACTGGTGCCAGAAAGTTAAACAGATTTGTAAATTACTTCTATTAAAAAATCTTAATCCTTCCAGTACTTCTTAGCTGCTGAACACTACAGAGGAAATGCTTTTCTTTTTGGAACACAGTGTTCTCTGGTGACATCATGACCACAGTTCTCTCTGCTGACATCTATGTCCATTTTAGGAACTGTCCAGAGAAGCATATGTTTTCTATGGGAATTTTCCCCTACTCTGTTCTTAAAATGGACAGAGGTGTCAGCAGAGAGCACTGTGGTCATGATGTCAGCAGAGAGCTCTGTGTTCCAAAAAAAAAAAAATTCCTCTGTAGTATTCAGCAGCTAATAAGTACTGGAAGGATTAAGATTTTTAGATAGAAGTAATTTACAAATCTGTTTAACTTTCTGGCACCAGTTGATTGAAAAAAAATAAAAAAAAGTTTTCCACCGAAGTTTCTCTTTAAGCCATGTAGCTTTATGTGAGTCTAACTATGATCACATGACCAAGTTAGAGTAATGAAACGCAAAGATACATATGTGCTGGAATTGAAACAAATGACACTGTGTGACTACAGTAGTTATGGTCAGTTTGCATGATATGGGAAAAAAATGAGTGTTTTTTTAACTACATATATATAAATGACATCTAGTTTATCAGTGTATGTTGGCTCTTATCGCATGAGGATATCGCCTAATACAATGGTAGTTACAAGCCAATATATTTGCTATACATAGGCAGCCAAACAAGTTCAAATTTATAAACTGTTAAGTAATGAGACAAAAGTTTTCAGTAATTCTGTCTCATAAGTCATAAGTTCTGTGGCCTAAGAAAACCTCTTGAAACAAAGTAGAAGCTTATATTTCAAAATAAAATAGCGGATTAAGTGGCAGCTTGTCTACTGATCTATGGATTACATAGTGAGATTTCTGAGTCAACTTTATATTTTACCTTCTGCTGTGTGCTGCTGACTTTATACTGTTGTTGCATTAAAATAGATTTATACTCATTTAAACTCTGCAATCCATATTTTTCATCAACGCTTCATTGTTCCATAGAGTGGGTACCTTTGTATTGCCCAAGCTGGTTAAGTAATACATAAAATATATCAAGCTATGGAAATAATATATAATATGTTCGATATGAATTTTTTTTTATATAAATCAACTGGTGCCAGAAAGTTAAACAGATTTGTAAGTTGTCTATGGACTTTTAACCTGGATTTCAATAAAGGAATGATTTTACACAGTGCTGGCTCCACCTTCTCCTATGCTTTCAGATTTGTAAGTTACTTCTATTTAAAAGTCTTAAAGGGATACTCTGCCCCTAGATATTTTATCCCCTATCCTCTGTGATAAGCAAAGGATAGGGGATAAGATGTCTGAACACGGAAGGTCACCGCTGTGACCCCCCACGATCTACTGCGCGGAACCCCAGTCATCCGCTGCACGAAGTCTCCACTCCGTGCCGGATGATGGGCGATCACGGCAGTCTTGCCCCCTCCATTTATGGCTATGGGAAAAGGCGTGACTGCTATGTACTAGCCGTCACACCCCCTCCCATAGACATGAATTAAGGGGGCGTTGCGTGACATCACGTCACGTCTCCAAC
Source organism: Hyla sarda (assembly GCF_029499605.1). Classification (NCBI taxonomy): domain Eukaryota; kingdom Metazoa; phylum Chordata; class Amphibia; order Anura; family Hylidae; genus Hyla; species Hyla sarda. The sequence continues at coordinate 193,546,747 of NC_079192.1, read as the reverse complement.
TCAGAAACCCAGCATTTCCAAGACAGGAGCAGGTGCTGCACAGAGATCACAGAGGGTCCCAGCGGCTGGGACCCCCATGATCGAGCATCTTATCGCCCCCTTCATTTAACCCCTTAAGGACTCAGACAATTTAATTTTTACGTTTTCATTTTTTCCTCCTCGCCTTCTAAAAATCATAACTCTTTTATATTTTCATCCACAGACTAGTATGAGGGCTTGTTTTTTGCACGACCAGTTGTCCTTTGTAATGACATCACTCATTATATCATAAAATGTATGGCGCAACCAAAAAACACTATTTTTGTGGGGAAATGAAAACGAAAAACGCAATTTTGCAAATTTTGGAAGGTTTTGTTTTCACGCCGTACAATTTATGGAAAAAATTACATGTGTTCTTTATTCTGGGGGTAAAGTATTACATACTTTTATATTATTGTTGCGCTTAAAAAAAATCACAAACTTTTTAACCAAATTAGTACATTTATAATCCCTTTATTTTGATGACCTCTAACTTTTTTATTTTTCCGTATAAGCGGCGGTATGGGGGCTCATTTTTTGCGCCATGATCTGTGCTTTTTTTTGATACCACATTTGCATATAAAAAACTTTTAATACATTTTTTATAATTTATTTTTTAATAAAATGTATTAAAAAAGTAGGAATTTTGGACTTTTTTTTTTTCGTTCACGCCGTTCACCGTACGGGATCATTAACATTTTATTTTAATTGTTCGGACATTTACGCACGCGGCGATACCAAATATGTCTATAAAAAATGTTTTTTACGCTTTTTGGGGGTAAAATAGGAAAAAAACGACGATTTACTTTTTTATTGGGGGAGGGGATTTTTCACTTTTTTTTTACTTTTACTTTTAAATTTTTTTACATTTTTTTTTACACTTGAATAGTCCCCATAGGGGACTATTCATAGCAATACCATGATTGCTAATACTGATCTGTTCTATGTATAGGACATAGAACAGATCAGTATTATCGGTCATCTTCTGCTCTGGTCTGCTCGATCACAGACCAGAGCAGGAGACGCCGGGAGCCGCACGGAGGAAGGAGAGGGGACCTCCGTGCGGCGTTATGAATGATCGGATCCCCGCAGCAGCGCTGCGGGCGATCCGATCGTTCATTTAAATCGCGAACTGCCGCAGATGCCGGGATCTGTATTGATCCCGGCACCTGAGGGGTTAATGGCGGACGCCCGCGAGATCGCGGGCGTCGGCCATTGCCGGCGGGTCCCTGGCTGCGATCAGCAGCCGTGATCAGCCGCGCATGACACGGGCATCACTCCGATGCCCGCGGTTATGCTTAGGACGTAAATGTACGTCCTGGTGCGTTAAGTACCACCTCACCAGGACGTACATTTACGTCCTGCGTCCTTAAGGGGTTAATATATTAGTGCCCTGTACATTCACTGCGGAACTCAGCCCATATGAAAATAAAGTCCTGCCATCTGACAGATTCCCTGAATCAGTCAGGGCAGAGAGGACTATAACGCTCTATAACTGATCATTATGCTGTAAATGGAAATGTGATCAGCATCCACCCCTTAAAGCTATCTACTGGTTACAGCAATTCATTCTAATCAAAATCATAAATGGTCCTCTAAAATAAAAATTTTATTCCAGAATACCTCTTAAACCTATACTGCTGCTCCTTTATTCTAATAATCACAAGGTTAGACTTCTACCAGTTATTAAATGACGGCATATCCTAAAAATATGCCATCACTATAATGAGAAAACACCAATGGCACCAAATAGACTCTATGTAGTTTTCAACGTGTTCTCTTATTTTTTATGTCATTATGATGACATACAAATAGTGCTGAATTCTGCATCATTCTTCTCTTTAAATCTTTTGCAGTTGAGTCCTAAGGGCCCCTACACAGTCAAAGGGCCCTATAACATGGGGTGATTATGGTTATTCACATGGTTTTAACCACTGAAAAAAAGGCTGCATATAAAAGTGGTGGTTTGTGGCTGATGGATGATAGAAGTAAAGGGCAGTACAAACATTCCAGCAGTTGTTCCTTCAGTCCTGCCTCTAGGAGCTGGGCTCCATATTGTATAATACAGCCCTTAGGTGCAGTGTTTAGTAAAACCTCAGATTTTACATTATACCATGGCACATTTTTACAAATGAATTTAGAATTTTGACAAATTCTGCTAAAAGAAGAAGAGAGAGAAGAGTTTCATATTTTATTGGCTCAACTTAGTTTATTGTTACAAGATATTCTATAGAATATTACAATAAACATGGTACAGACATACCATTTATTTTGCTTTGATCTCATCACACCATAGTAGCATATAAGTAATATATATTGCTGTGTATACATTTATTACATATTGCTCATGCAAGAGGCAACTCGAGGTCTCTGTACTAAAGCATAATGCATTATTTTAGAGCTGCAAAAGTTTTCAGGTCACATGTTTCCACCTGTTGGTCAACATCAGAACTACAGCTCTGTTCCCACATGTAGCTGCACTAAATCCACATGATTTTGTATCTAGAATATTTTTATAAACCTTTTAAATGCCTTATATATTTTTACTCCTTTAATTCAAATAATAACATAAATGTATACTGTTCATTTATCAATATGATGCCACATAAATCCAGTGTCAGTGCACAAATGAAATTAAAGAGCTGACAAAACGAAATTTAGGGGTTACTAGGGCTGGAAAGGAAATCAAACCAGCCTTGGCTAACAAAATTCTAGCAGTCCACACATTAATTCAAGAACATGCATATACGAATATATAAAAGCGTATACACATACATTTACAGCTTACACATGTACACACACAAACTATAAACACACATAGATACTCACTACATATATATATATCAATAGCAAAAGTTCTACAAATACTATACAAGTATTGCCCCCACCTCTTAATCAACAATTGTAGGTGTTTCATTCAGTCCTATTGCCACCGATATATAAAATCCAGCACCTTACAATGCAGTCTACATTTTCAAACATGCATGAAAGCATGGGTCATTCTAAAGATCTCACTAAATTGCAGTGTGGTACTGTAATAGGAAGCCATTGCTGCAACACGTCAGTTCATGAAATATCTTCCCTCCTAGATCTTCCATTATTAACTGTAAGACTATGTTCACACTACGATATTCCCGCAGAATACCACGAACGGAATTACATGCTGTGAAAATAAACATCAGTGCGAATGGGTTTCCGCAAGACCCGTTCACACTGCGGAATTTCAGCAGTGGACAATTCTGCCGCTGAAATTGTTCCGTGCAAAGAAAGAACATGTTCATTCTTTGCACGGAAGTCCGCAAACACTGCATGGTGACGACGCAGTGCCGCGCGGTCCTACCGCCGAAGTATTGCAGCGGCGGCCGCCAAAATGGAATCTCCGCTTGCGGAATTCTGCGAGCAGAGATTCCATTTATAATCCGTAGTGTGAACATACCCTAAGTGGTATTATTAAAAAGTAAAGTTATTTAGGAGCAGGGGCATACCTAGAGCATTTGGCACCCGAGGCAGACCCTGTGTTTGCGCCATCACCCCCAACCCAAGAAAGTAAGAAAACACGCACAAACTTTTTTCAATGTTTTCAATAATATTTATTGCGCAAATGCAGGAGTTTTGCAGAAGGGGGTCAGGACAGGGGTTTTGTAGAAAGGGGCTGGTGAAAAACTTCTAGAAAACTCCCTACCCCTGTCTACAAATCCCTTGTCTTCCCCCTTCTAGAAAACCCTTGTCTTTTCTTTCCCCTTATAAAAAAAAACCTGCTCCCCTATTCAATAAAACTCAGCTCCGGCACCCCCACCCATAAAAACCCTGCAACCACCCTATACACCAAATCCATACACCCTCCTCCTTCATATAAAAACCCTGCACCACCATCACATAAAGTTCATACACCCCTACACATAAAAACCTGCACACCCCCTTAATAAAAAAAAAAATGACACCTGAACACCCTCATTAATTGGAATCCCCTGCACCCCCCTTAATAAAATAAACCCCTGCAAACCCCCTTCATTAAATAAAACCCTGCATCCCCTTAAAAAAAATAAAAGCCAAGCACACCCCCTTAATAAAACCCATTAACCTCCTTTAATAAAACACCTTAACCCCCCATTAATAAAATAAAACCCTGCACCCCCTTAAAAAAATCACTTTCCATCTGCACCAAATAGAAACAAATGTGAATCCCCATCAATAAAATGAACTAGAAAGGCTCCACCGCCAATGCAAAAAGAAATGGGGAGAGCGGGCACCCCTGCCTTGTCCCACGACCCATGTTAGTGCGGACCCGGGCCCTAGGACTGTCATACAACAACTGAACCCAGGCACAGAAGCGAGAACCAAACCCGAATGCACCCAGGACCTCCCATAAAAAGGGCCACCCCACCGAGTCAAAGGCCTTACAGACATCCAAACTAACCACCAGGCCTGCAGAAAAACCCTCCCCCACAGCCTCGATATTAAGTTGAAGGCGCTACACGTTCACATCAGCTGCCCTACCCATAAAACCGCTTGGTCAGGATGAATGATGGAGGACACGACACCATATTGGCGAGTAGCCAATATACGAGCCAGGATTTTTATATCCACATTTAACTCCTTAAGGATGTAGGGCGTACCTGTACGCCCTACGCCCGGTCCCGGTGTTTAAAACGGGGTCACCCCGTGACCCCGCATCACACCGGGTCGGTCCCGGCTGCTAATCATAGCCAAGACCCTGGGCTAACAGCGCGCGGCATTGATCGTTGTGCCACACGCTGTTAACCCTTCAGACGCGGCGATCAAAATTGACCACTGCATCTGAAAGCGAAAGTAAATGCTTCCCGGCAGCTCAGTCGGGCTGATCTGGACATCTCGATAAAATCGCGATGTTCCGATCAGCTTGGACACAGGCGGAGGTCTCCTTACCTGTCTCCGCGGCGTCCGATCGTCGATTGATTGCTCCAAGCCTGAACTACAGGCTTGAGCAATCAAGCCCCTATCTCACTCATCCGTGCAAAGCTATGGCTTTGCAGGGATCAGAATAGGAGATCAGTGTGTGCAGTGTTATAGGTCCCTATGGGAGCTATAACACAGCAAAAAAAAGTGGAAAAAAAAGTTAACAAAGGTCATTTCACCCCTTCCCTAATAAAAGTTTGAATCCCCCCCCCCCTTTTCCCATTTAAAAAAAAACTGTGTAAATAAAAATAAACATATGTGGTATCAACGCGTGCGGAAATGTCTGAACTATAAAAATATATCATTAATTAAATCTCACGGTCAATGGCGTGCGCGCAAAAAAAAATTCCAACGTCCAAAATAGTGTATTTTTGGTCCCTTTTTATATCATGAAAAAATAAATAAAAAGTGATCAAAAAGTCCAATCAATACAGACATGGTACCGATAAAAACTTCAGAACACGGCGCAAAAAATGAACCCTCATACCGGCCCGTACGCAAAAAAATAAAAAAGTTATAGGGGTTAGAATATGAGAATTTTTAACATATAAATTTTCCTTCATGTAGTTATGATTTTTTTCTGAAGTACGACAATATCCAAACTATATAAGTAGGGTATCATTTTAACCATATGGACCTACAGAATAAAGATAAGGTGTTATTTTTTACCGAAAAATGAACTGCGTAGAAACGGAGTCCCCCAAAAGTTACAAAATTGCATTTTTTCTTCAATTTTGTCGCACAATGAATTTTTTTTCCGTTTCGCTGTGGATTTTTGGGTGAAATGACCAATGTCACTTCAAAGTAGAATTAGTGGCGCAAGAAATAAGCCATCATATGGAATTTTATGTGCAAAATTGAAAGCGTTATGATTTTTAGAAGGTGATGAGGAAAAATTTAAAATGCAAAAACGGAAAAACCCTGCGTCCTTAAGGGGTTAAAAGAGAAATCGGCCTTTAAGATTCAGGCAACAGAGGGTCTTTACCCGGTTTGGGAAGGACAACTATCAGTGTCTCCCTCATAGAGTCTGGGAGAGACTCCTCCACAGCAATGGAGTGGAACAATTTAAGTGGTATATGGGTCAAACACGTCTCACTCATCCTGTACCAGTCTCCAACTATTCCGTCTAGACCTGAGGTTTTCCCATGGGGAATATCACGAATAGCCTGTCCAACTTCATCAGCACTAAAGGAGGCATCCAGCACCTCTACCTGAGAGCAACTAAAACGTGAGAGAGATAGATCCTGTAAGAAACAGGCAGGGCTTGGGAGGGGCCGAATACAATGAGGAGTAAAAGTTTCTAAAGACCGCATTAATCAAGCCGCAGGCTGGATAGACCTCGCTAAATAGGCCAACAACTTCCCATTCTTATCCTCAAACTCAAAAAGAGCGGCTTCCCTATCTGCCAGCCGCAGCTGGACTCTATCCTTCTGGACCACCAATAAGGACCTCTGAGCCTTAGCCCATGCCCGTTCATTATCAGAAGAGGGATCCCTAATATACACTGCTTCCAAAATGCTCGCCTCCTCCAGCAGACTACATTCCATAGCTGACCTAATCTTCCGTTGACCCGAGACCCCTGCTATCAAGGCACCCGTTACCGTGGCCTTGTACACATCCCACTGAACTAAAGGGTCTGGATGGGAGGCATTATGCTCCAAATAAGCAGTATGAACACCTCTCAGAGCTCCACCTACAGCGTCATCCTGTAACCAACCCTGCATACGCCAAATATGGGAAGGGGGGCTAGGGCCTAGACTGAGGTGGTCTGAGGTCCCCTAGTGGTGTAGGAAAATTCTCTTACCGCCTGGAGCAGATCAACAGATGCCAGGGCCAGATCAATGCGGGAGAAGGACCAATGGACGGAAGAGTAAAAGGAAGTTGCATCAGGATACTTCTATCTCCAGATGTCAGTCAGACCCAACCCCAGGTGCCATATGTTAAAGGAAGATGAGCCAGGGTCAGCAGCGGTGGTGTGGTCGAGCCCAGGATCAGGAACCACATTAAAATCACCTACAAAGAGGACAGGATCAGAGGGGAAAGATAACAATTTGTTAGTAATCAACTCCAACACGGAAACCTGAAATGGAGGCGGCACATAAACTGAGACAAGCACAAAGGAAAATGAACCCACGGAACAGTGTAACATGACAAACCTTCCAAAATGATCACAGGCAGTCTGGGAAACATCCAACGGCAAGGACTTAAACAGAGACACCCCTAGCATAATTAAAGAAGGAGGCATGCTAGCCTCTCGCTATCCATGCTCTTTTTAGGGCAAGAGCATTCTGGCCCGTAATATGGGTTAGCAGATAATATGAAGGGACTGACGTTTCACGAAGTCTGGGAAAAGTGCCCTCTTGAACTTGGAGTTTAGCCCCCTAACATTCCAGCTAACAACCTTTAGGGTCCCCATCACAAGACATCCAAATAAACTAGTGGGAGGGAAAAAGGGAGGACCGGGACCACACACACCCCACAGGCAGACAAATAGAGCACAAACACCATGCACAAATGCAAACAAATGCAACAAAGCATAACCATAACAATCCCCATCAAACCCTGTCTAGTACTAAACAGGACATAGTAAACCTCTACGCCCTAACACAGTGCAGACCTATACCCTGAATACAACTACTGCGGGTGTTTAAAAGACACCAACTGAACCTAAATTAGCAAATTAAGAACACTCCCGCCACTCCACCCCATTCTAAATGGTCGGTAACTGAAAATACCACCCAGAGAATGCCTCATGGAGCCGGAATCTAGCGCCACCCTAACAACAAAGAGGACAATGCGGGAGAGCCACCATGAATAGGACAGTCCAGGGCAGTTTAATCCGGGGGCCTAACAGAAGGAGCTGCATCAACACAGTAGAGGGGTTCAGTCAGGGAGGTGAAGAACTTAGTGGAGGTCCCATCCACCCCCCTGAGACGAGCAGGATACAGCATCAAGTAGCGGTAGCCCTTTGCACGCAGCTTAGATCGGACCTCAGTGAACTGCACTCGCTGCTTTCGAAGCTGCACAAGTCAGGGTAGAAAACCACAAAGGACCTCTCTCTTAAGTCACACCACACGGAGAACAGCATCCCTGTCCTTGAAGTGCAGAAGTTTGGTCAGGAAGGGACGAGGAAGACCCCAGGGACAAGGAGGCCTAGCTGGGACACCATGAGCCCGTTCAACAAAGAAATAAGGAGAGAAGGTGTCCACTGGAAGAATCTCCTTCAGCCATGTTTCAAGAAATAACACTGGATCAGCTCCCTCCACCTTCTCCAGAAAGCCAACAATACGAACTTTATTATGTCTCAAGCGGTTCTCCATGTCATCCATATGACTCAGAACTCCCGTGACCTGCCGCTGGAGGGATTCAACCCGCTCCGGCAATGGATGGACAGTATCTTCCAGCGTAGAGACCCGGCGCTCCACCTCCTCTGTACGCTCACGGATCTTTTGGGTCTCATGTTGCAGAATAACAAATTCCTGCCATAGCTCATCCACTTTGGTCACCATGATGGATTGGCAGGAGGTAAAAGCAACCATGAGCTCCGAGAACCGATGATCCAGAGCTGTAGCATCATAGACAGGGGACTGGTGTTGCGGAGGATTCGGAGACCCTTCAAACAGTGACAGAGGCGGATCAGGGGAGAGACATAATAAGAAAAAAAAATCCATAAAATCACAGTCTGATTTTTAAAGAATTTATTTGGAAATGATGGTGGAAAATAAGTATTTGGTCACCTACAAACAAGCAAGATTTCTGGCTCTCACAGACCTGTCTCCTCTATTCTCCACTCATTACCTGTATTAATGGCACCTGTTTGAACTTGTTATCAGTATAAAAGACACCTGTCCACAACCTCAAACAGTCACACTCTAAACTCCACTATGGCCAAGACCAAAGAGCTGTCTAAGGACACCAGAAACAAAATTGTAGACCTGCACCAGGCTGGGAAGACTGAATCTGACCAAATACTTATTTTCCACCATAATATGCAAATAAATTATAAAAAAAATCAAATAATGTGATTTAATGTATTTTTTTTCTCATTATGTCTCTCAAAGTTGAGGTATACCTATGATGAAAATTACATGCCTCTCTCATCTTTTTAAGTGGGAGAACTTGCACAATTGGTGGCTGACTAAATTCTTTTTTTCCCCACTGTATCTACGGGCTCTGAGTCATATCTAATGATAATCTGGACAATCCCTTCACACTCATCGCTCGTCCTCTGATGTGGACTTTACTACATGGTGACATTCTGAAATACTGCTTTTATACTATGATTGGGATATACTGTGAAACCCAATGGTCTCAAACTGTGGCCCTTCAGATGTTGCAAAACTTCAATTCCCAGCTTGAAGATTTGCAACATCTGGAGGGCCACAGTTTGAGACCACTGCTATAACCCATCAACAGGGGTAGGATGGAAGCTTTCACAGTCAAGAAAATTATTGGTCACTGGTCTTTTTAAGCAGAGTACCGTATATACTCGAGTATAAGCCGAGTTTTTCAGCACGATTTTTCGTGCTGAAAACACCCCCCTCGGCTTATACTCGAGTGAACTCTCCGCCCTCAGTGGTCTTCAACCTGCGGACCTCCAGAGGTTTCAAAACTACAACTCCCAGCAAGCCCGGGCAGCCATCAGCTGTCCGGGCTTGCTGGGAGTTGTAGTTTTGAAACCTCTGGAGGTGCGCAGGTTGAAGACCACTGCGGCCTTCGACATCATCCAGCCCCCTCTCAACCCCTTTAGTTCTGTACTCACCTCCGCTCGGCGCTGGTCCGGTGCTGCAGGACTGTCCGGTGGGGAGGTCGTCCGGTGGGATAGTGGTTCCAGGCTGCTATCTTCACCGGGGGCGCCTCTTCTCCGCGCTTCGGGCCCGGCCCCAGAATAGTCACGTTGCCTTGACGACAACGCAGAGGTACGTTCATTACCAACGTCCCTCTGCGTGGTCGTCAAGGCAACGCCTCTATTCCGGGCCCGAAGCGCAGAGAAGAGGCGCCCCCGGTGAACATAGCAGCCCGGAACCACTATCCCACCGGACAACCTCCCCACCGGACAGTCCTGCAGCACCGGACCAGCGCCGAGCGGAGGTGAGTACAGAACTAAAGGGGGTGAGAGGGGGCTGGATGATGTCGAAGGCCGCAGTGGTATTCAACCTGCGGACCTCCAGAGGTTTCAAAACTACAACTTCCAGCAAGCCCGGACAGCCGATGGCTGCCCGGGCTTGCTGGGAGTTGTAGTTTTGAAACCTCTGGAGGTCCGCAGGTTGAAGACCACTGAGGGCGGAGAGTTCACAAGAGGATAATGACAAGAGGATGATGACAAGAGGATGATGACAAGGGGATGATGAAGGGGGGTGGGGATGATGACAAGGGGATGATGAAGGGGGGGTGTGGGATGATGACAAGGGGATGATGACAAGGGGATGATGAAGGGGCGGTGTGGGATGATGACAAGGGGATGATGACAAGGGGATGATGAAGGGGGGGTGTGGGATGATGACAGGCGGTGATGATGAAGGGGGGATGATGACAGGCGGTGATGATGAAGGGGGGATGATGACAGGGTGATGATGATGAGGGTCTGGATGATGACAGGGGGGATGATGTATTTCCCACCCTAGGCTTATACTCAAGTCAATAACTTTTCCTGGGATTTTGGGGCGAAATTAGGGGCCTTAGCTTATATTCGGGTCCGCTTATACTCGAGTATAAACGGTAGTAAATATGCTGTTATCTCAATAGCTACTAATACATAGGTGTAGTATAAAAAAAACACTAGAGACTTTTTGTTTACCTTAACCCCTTAAGGACCTAGGGCGTATGGATACGCCCTGGCTTTCTGGTACTTAAGGACCCAGGACGTATCCATACACCCATGGGAATTTCTGTCCCCGCCGCGCGCCGGGCGGGGACCGGACCAGGGTGTCTGCTGATGTCGATCAGCAGGCACCCCGCGCAAATGCCCAGGGGGGTCATCATATCCCCCCATGTCGGCGATCGGCTCAAATCGCAAGTGAATTCACACTTGCGATTTGTGCCGATTCGGGTCTATGGTGACCCGATGACCCGGAATAGAAGGGGGATCACGGGTGTCCAAGACACCCACGATCCCCCGAAGCGATAGGAGTGAGGTGGCAGGGGTGCCACCCCTCCTATCCCTGCTATTGGTCATCAAGACGCGATGACCAATAGCAGTTCGGGGGCTTTACTTTTGGTTTCCCCGTCCTGCCCGCCCACAATAGGCTTTTTATTTTTTAAACTAACATGCTGGTGTTGCCCCATACTTTTTATTTTCACAAGCGGTAAAAGCAAAAAAAGACCCCCAAAATTTGTAATGCAATTTCTCCTGAGTACGGAAATACCCCATATGTGGGCGTAAAATGTTCTGCGGAAGCGCAACAAGGCTCAGGAGTGAGAGCGCACCATGTACATTTGAGGTCTAAATTGGTGATTTGGACAGGGGTGGCTGATTTTACAACGGTTCTGCCATAAACACAAAAAAATAAATACCCACATGTGACCCCATTTTGGAAACTACACCCCTCACTGAACGTAACAAGGAGTATAGTGCGCCTTAACACCCCACAGGTGTTTGACAAAATAGTTGGATGGGAAAATGAGAAAAAATTTTTTTTCGCTAAAATGCTGGTGTTACCCTACATTTTTCATTTTCACAAGGGATAATAGGAAAAAAGCCCCCCCAAAATTTGTAACCCCATTTCTTCTGAGTAAGAACATACCTCATATGTGGATGTAAAGTGCTCTGCGGGTGCACTACAATGCTCAGAAGAGAAGGAGCGCCATTGGGATTTTGAAGAGAAAATTTGTCCGGAATTGAAGGCCACGTGTGTTTACAAAGCCCCCATAGTGCCAAAACAATGGACCCCCCCCCACATGTGACCCCATTTTGGAAACACCACCCCTCACATAATGTAATAAGGAGTACAGTGAGCATTTACGCCCCACAGGTGTCTGACAGATTTTTGGAACAGTGATCAGTGAAAATGAAAAATTTAACAGCCCACTGTTCCAAAGATCTGTCAAACGCCAGTGGGGTGTAAATACTCACTGCACCACTTATTAAATTCTGTGAGGGGTGTAGTTTCCAAAATGGGGTCACATGTGGGGGGGGGGTCGACTGTTCTGGCACCACGGGGGGCTTTGTAAACGCACATGACCCACAACTTCCATTCCAAACAAATTCTCTTTCAAAAAGCTCAATGGCACTCCTCCTCTTCTGAACATTGTAGTGCGCCAGCAGAGCCCTTGACGTCCGCCCATGGGGTATTTCCATACTCAGAAGAAATGGGGTTACAAATTTTGGTGGTCATTTTCTCCTATTACCACTTGTAAAAATGTAAAATTTGGGGAAAACACAGCATTTACACATCCAACTTTCACAAAAAGTCGTGAAATACCTGTGAGGTGCTAAGGCTCACTGTACCCCTTTGTTACGTTCCTTAAGGGGTGTAGTTTCCAAAATAGTATGCCATGTGTTTTTTTGTTTTTTTTTGCTGTTCTGGCACCCTAGGTGCTTCCTAAATGCGACATGCCCCCCAAACATCATTTCAGCAAAATTTGCTTTCCAAAAGCTAAATGTGACTCCTTCTCTTCTGAGCATTGTAGTTCGCTCGCAGAGCATTTTACGTCATAACATGGGGTATTTATATACTCAGAAGAGATGGGGTTACAAATTTTGGGTGGCATTTCCTACCATTACCCTTTGTAAAAATGATAAATTTGGGGAAAAAACTGCACTTAAGTGAAAAAAATTTTTTTTTCATTTACACATCCGACTTTAACGAAAAGTCGTCAAACACCTGTGGGGTGTTAAGGCTCACTGGACCCCTTGTTACGTGCCTTGAGGGGTGTAGTTTCCAAAATGGTATGCCATGTGGGGGTTTTCTGCTGTTCTGGCACCATAGGGGCTTCCTAAATGTGACATGCCCCCCAAAAACCATTTCAGCAAAATTCACTCTCCAAAATCCCATTGTCGCTCCTTCCCTTCTGAGCCCTCTACTGCGCCCACCGAGCACTTGATATACACATATTTTGGGGGGATTTTTCATCAATTACTCCTTGTAAAAATTAAAAAATCTGGGTCTACAAGAACATGCGAGTGTAAAAATTTAAGATTTTGAATTTCCTCCTTCACTTTTCTCCTTCACACCTAAAGGGTTAACAAACCTTTCAAGGGGCTATTACAGTATAATATTCTCACACCAGAGCTTTCTGTTGTTAATGTCTAGTCCTCAGTATTACAGTAACATCAAAAGAGTATTTCAGGTAAGTTGCTATAACATCACAAGTGGCTTTCAGTTGATCTACTGTGACGTCTTCATCAGGTTACAGCCAGGTAAGTTGCTGTGACATTACAAGTGGGTTTTCAGGTACACTACTTTGACAAGGTTTCAGTTAGTTGAGCGGCTGTGACATCACATGGGGTTTTTTAGTCAGGTACGATGCTGTGATATAACAACTGTCTCTCTCTGTAAAGTATTTCATTCAAGTAAGCTGCTGAGACATCATAGAAGCAGGATAGGTTTTCTATGGGGATTTGCTCCTGCTCTGGACAGTTCCTGACACAAACAATGGTGGCAGCAGAGAGCACTGTGGTCAGGCTGGAAAGAACTACACAACTTCCTCTGGAGCATACAGCAGCTAATAAGTACTGGAAGACTTGAAATGTTTAATAAAAGTAATTTACAAATCTATATAATTTTCTGGTACCAGTTGACTTGAAAACTTTTCTTTTTTTTTTTTTACTCCAGAATACCCCTTTTAGCTAGTTCAATTTATCCTAATGGGTGTGAGGATTCGTATAGCTTCTAAATAGAAAACAGATTTTCTGAATCTACCTGCTTCTACCTATTTCTCATATCAATAACATCATCATATGCAAGAAGCTAAATGCTTTTGTTCTGAGGTTTTTTTCTATCTAGAAATGTGCACCATGTGTATTTTATGTGTTTTGTTTTTTCAACTCTTGGCATTATTTTACTTTGTCCAAAGTCGTTGCACTTGTTTGGTCTTTTTAATAAATTGATGCCGTATACTATGGCTTCGCCAGAATTTGCGCCACAATCGAAAAAACCCGACTGACTCCATTTTACTAAGAAAACCTGAAAAAGGGGCGTTGCCATCTGGAAAGGGGGCAAGTTCCTGACATTTTCACACAAAAAACAACATATTTACGTAGGTTTCCACAGAAAATGTAGTGGATTTGGGCTGAGGAAAACCCTACAGATCAGAGCATTTGTAAAAAAAAAAAAAAGCAAAATGTGGGTAAAGTGGAAAATGTAAGGAAACCTTAGTAAATACTGTGTAAAATAAATTGTAGGGAATTAAAACTCACAAAGAAACCTACACTCCACTATTAGTAAATAGCCCTGATTTACTAACATGATTCTGACTCTTTTTATCGGGTTATGCGACACAATTTGTGTTGCACGTCCTCTGCGACACTTTGTGTGACACATTTTACTAGTAAAAACTTGACGGTTTTCCATTTACACTGAGTATTTTTTTAACCCACCTAAAGGGGGTCTGGTTTGCTCAATTAGGGGCGTGTTCCCGACATTTTCCTGAAAACCCAACAGTTGTATTTAAAAACCCATCAGAAAAATAGTGAAATACTGAACTTGAAAACCCGAGTGCCTTGAGGTGTGGGGAATCTGTTAAAAAGTGTGTTTTTTTTTTTTTTTAAATCCTGTTACTTTGTCCCCTTAGTAGCTTTTTATATTACATTTTTTATTAGTTTTTTGGGAATTTCTCTCTTTTTTTCTTTTTTTAAATCTTGGCTTTCATTTTCTTTTCTTTTTTTTTTTTATTTATTTTTTTTTACTTTTTGTTTGTTAACCCATTAAGGACCATGAATGTAAAGGAACATCCTGGTGCAGAGTTACTTTGCTTTATTTATTTGCTTTACACTTTATTTTTCATTGTGCAACACTTTTTTTCCCCCGTGAAACAGAATTTAATATGGTGCGACAGAATTTTCCCGGCATGTGTGAAACATTGATAAATACGTGTGAGGAAAAATTATGTGGGAAAAAAAATAACACTCAGAAAATAACCCGACACTCTTAGGGTGCATGCACACCACGTTTTCACTATTAAAAAAAACAGATCCGGCTGGAGGAGGCGAAAACTGTGCGCTCCCGTACGGCGCTGAAATCCATTCACTTTAATGAGCTGACCGGAGTCACCGTTTTACTAATTTTTGACCCGCACCCGTTTTTCTGATTGGACCTCAAAACGTAGGGCTAATGTGTGTTGTGTGTATATGTGTATATGTTCCAGCATCACTTCCAAACGGCTGATAACACATGTTACTTATATGTCAACTACAAACATAGGATTGCTAAATTAACCCTAACCCACCCCCATTTGCAAGGGTCAGGGTTTTTGTTTAAAGTCCCATACAAGTTTATGGGAAATGTATGTAACTTCCGTACGGCTGGAGATATTTTGATGAACCTTAGTACACATGTTACTTTCTTGTCAAATAAAAATATATGATAGTTAAATTAACCCTAATCTACCTCCTTACATGAAGGATGGGGTTTTTGTCTTAAGTCTCATGCAAGTATATAGGACTTTCAGTACCTTACTCCAAGCTCTGCTCTACATCTCCTGGTGAGTGCCTCAGTCCTACCAACCCCCTCTCGCATGCCACACCCCATCTCACAAAGCCACACCCCATCTCACAAAGTTACACCCACATTTTAAGCCACAACCCTTTTATTTTCTACCTTT
Source organism: Hyla sarda (assembly GCF_029499605.1). Taxonomy (NCBI): domain Eukaryota; kingdom Metazoa; phylum Chordata; class Amphibia; order Anura; family Hylidae; genus Hyla; species Hyla sarda. The sequence continues at coordinate 193,531,033 of NC_079192.1, read as the reverse complement.
TTTGTGCATTGGTCTGGCTTGCAAATCACATCCACTTCCACAAAACCACGCCTCCTATTTTCAGCCTACATTCTCTTCATCACAACTCAGCACCACCTGAGGATGGGATATGAGGATGAAATATGAGGTTAGGATATGAG